>NC_081288.1:105137557-105280406 GCF_030490865.1 Poecile atricapillus | reverse complement strand
TTTCCTTCCCTCCTTCCCTCCTTCCCTCCTTCCCTCCCTCCTTCCTTCCCTCCTTCCTTCCCTCCTTCCCATCCAGAATGATGACAGTAGCATTTAAGAATTTTAAAGATTTGTAATATCCTTTGAATACTCTTGAAACCAACCTGGCTCTTTTGCTAGGAATTGCTATGTTGTTGGATGTGGTTCAGGTCTTGTTTAAACAGCTTCTTTAGAACATCACCCAGAGATCCGTCCCAGGGCTGAATAGTTATGACCAGCAGGGTGTGTGGGATAGTATGGGCAAGTGCCTAGGTCAGTGGGCACCTCCAATGTTTTTGAATATCACCCCTGAACAAATGCAGAATATGGAAAAACTATTAAGATTTGGAAAAGTATGCTGTCACCTTCGTAATTCCAGAGAGACACAAATCACTGCAACATGCTGGAGCCTGGCCCAGGCCTATCGAGTCCTGTTCAACACTGCTCAGTACCCTCAGGGAGAAAAGAGTCTCTGGATCTGACAACAAAAGACAGGGCTGACGGCTACTCCAACCCCAGTGACAGGCACTGCAGCTACTCCCTTGTGGCTGTGGAAAAACTGTCCCAGAGGTATAAAAAATTTTTCTATAAGTTTCATCAACAAAAAGAGGTCCTACTCCCCACTGGTATGGACCTGCATTTCAGCTATTAACAGTAAGAGTTCTTTTTCTCCAAAGGGAGGATATAGAAAATACACACTCCAGGGTGCCCTGTGGTTTTACTTGCAGGACCAAGGAAAGGACATGAGGAAGTGGGATGGAAAACCTACCTTGACCTTAGAGACACAGGTACATGAATTGCAGGGAAAAACAATCAGAAACGGATTCTTCCAGGAAAGTTGCCGTTCCAGTCTCCAGTGACAGTTTCCCAGGCAGAGTGGAAGGGCTGATTTTACTTCTGATTCTATGGAAAGGAATTCTAATTCATTTCTACAAGTGGAGAATCCTATGACCAGGACTAGAAGGACCCTGCCTCCAGCCAGGTGGAGGAGAGGGATAACCAGGTTTACTGGATAGTGTGAATCCGGAAGTCTGGCACAGCAGCCCCACAGCAGTAGAAGGCTTTAGTAAACATTGGTGCAGTGTACCCTAATGCCATCAAGCTATGCAGGGGCAGAATTCATCTGTATTTCTGGAGTGACAGGGGCATTCCAACAGCTGACTGTACTGAAGGCTGATCTTAGCCTGACTGGGAATGAATGGTAAAAACACCCCATTGTGACTGGCCCAGAGGCTCTGTACATCCTTGGCACAGACTCTTTCAGGAGAGGATATTTCAAGGGTGGGCTTTTGATATAGCTGTCTTGAAGATGGAGGAACAGTTGTCTACCTTGCCTGGTCTCTTGGAGGACCCTTCTGCTGTGGGGTTGCTGAAGGTTGAAGAACAGCAGTTGCCAATTGCTATGACAATGGTGCACCAACAGCAATATTGCACCAACCAAGACTCCCTGATTCCAATCCATAAGCTGATTTGTCAACTGGAGAGCCAAGGAGTGATCAGCAGGGCCCACCCACCTTTTAATAGCCCCATATGGCCAGTGTGAAAGTCTAACAGAGAATGGAGATTAACAGTAGATTGTCATGGACTGAATGAAGTCACACCATCACTGAGTGCTGCCATACTGAATGTTGGAACTTCAGTAGGAACTGGAGTCAAAGGCAGCCCAGTGCTGCCACAATTGACAATGTTAATGTGTTTTTCTCAATCCCTCTGGTGGCAGAGTATAGGCCACAGTTTGCTTTGACTTGGAGGGGCATCCAGTACACCTGGAATCAACAGCCCAGGGGTGGAAACACAGCCTAACCATCTGCCATGGACTGATCCAGACTTTACTGGAACAGGGTGAAGCTCCAGAACTCCTGCAATATATTGATGATATCATTGATTGTGTGGGGCAATGTGGAAACTGACAATGGTCAAATAAGAGATTTTTAGGCTTCAGGCATTAGCTTGAGCCTGTGTGAAACTAAGTCACGCAAGGTTCTCACTCTGGCATGAGAAATCATAAGGAGGAATCCAAACAGTCCTTAGAGAAGGAAAACAACTTCTGCAGGTGTTTGGATCCTTGTTGTTTTCTTGCAATAAAAGGTCAAGGGGTGGTGTTCCTACTTGTCCAATGATGGTGATATGTTGGTTTCATGACCAATGAGAGCTTTACCTTTTGGACCTTCTTGGAACTGTCTATAAAAGAAGATCTGGAAGAATAAAACTTGCTCTCTTGTGCAACCCAGCTAGAGAGTCTGTGTCGTGCTTCTGCTGTTCCTAATATAGTGTGACAGGGCAATATAGCAGAAGTTTCTGAGAGGGAAGAAAATAGTCCAAATCCTTCTGAACGACGGTTTTACTATAAAACAAAGTAAGATCAATGGACTTGCACAGGAGATCCAGGTTTTAGGGATAAAACGGCAAGATGAATTTTGTCAATAGCAATGTCTCCACCAACTAGTAAGAAAGAAACAAGCTTTCTTAGGTGTTGTAGGATTCTGGGGAATGCACATTCAAAATTACAGTCTGATTGTCAGCCCTTGCTGTCAAGTGACCTGGAAAAAAATTATTTCAAATGAGGCCTGTCGCACTGTATTAGGAACAGCGATAGTGACGACACAGACTCTCAGGCTTAGTTGTAAAGAGAGCTCGTTTTATTCTTCCAGATCTTCTTTTATAGCCAGTACAGAAAAGGTAAAATGTTCATTGGCCATCAAACCAACATATCACCATCACTGGACAGTTAGGAACATCACCCCTCAACCGTTTCTTGCAAGTAAACAACAAGGAGACAAACAACACCTGCAAAGGTTGTTTTCCTTCTTTAAGGACTGTTTAAGTTCCTCCTCACAATTTCTCAGACCACACTTTCTCAGGCCAGTGTGAGAAAGTTATGTGACTTAGTTTCACACAGACACTGTGCTACCTGCCTGATCTCTTGCATTCAGCATTCACAGAGGCCTTGAGCAGCAACAAGCTTTTGAACAAATCAAACAGGAGACAGTTAATGCTGTAGCCCTTGGGCCAGTCCAAATGGAGCAAGATGTAAAAAATGTGCTCTATACTGCAGCTGGGGAGAATGGTCCTACCTGGAGCCTCTGGTAGAAAGCACCAGGGGAGACTCAAGGTCAACCTCTAGGTTTTTGGAGTCAGGCATACAGAGGATCTGAAGTCTGCTATACTGTTGGAGTCAGAGGCACAGAGAGTATGCCCTTATCTCTGATACCTGGCTCTGACATCCAAAAAACCACTGAATTTCATATAACACCGTGAAAACAACTGTTAAATAGAAAAACTAGGAGTGCAAGTGTGTAAATTAGAGAGTTTTCTTAAGTCACTGGATGAAAAAGTTAAAGTTTGGAGTTTAAACTAGTTTAGAGAACAGAAGACAAGATGGAAGATTTAGGGTGTTGTCTCTTGTCCTTCTTTTTGCTTCATCTTCTAGAGGTTTTTGGGTAGTAGTAAGTGATTGGATAGAGAATGCCGCAGTGCAGCATACAGGTGTTGGGTCATTGGGTCACTAAGAAAAATAATTTACTTGGCATTTGTTAATTGGGTAAATAAACACATAAAAGACCTTGAAGAAGATCTTTGTTAGCCATTTTGCACCTTTCTTAGTACACGTATCTCCTTGTACCTTGTATGCATGTAATGTAGATAAAAGAAGAATAAACAACCAAGTCCGAACAAGAGAAAACTGCCTCTCTCTCATCAATCTCAGTCCAAGGGGGAAAAGAACCCAACCACTAATGTCCTATCAAGACACTATACTTCAACTGAAAAGGACATACTGGCAGCTTATGAAAGGGTTCAAGCTGCTTCTGAAGTGATTGGCACTGAAGCCCAGCTCCTCCTGGCACCCTGGTTACCCACGTTAGGTTGGATGTTCAAAGGCAGGGGCTCTTCTGCACATCATGAAACAGATGCTACATGGAGTAATTGGGTCGCACTGATCACATGATGAGCTCTGATAGGAAACCCCAGTCATCCAGGAATCTTGGAAATGATCATAAACTCGCCAGAAGACAAAAATTTCAGAATGTCTCTAGAGGAGGAGGTGATGTGCTGAAGAGACCTCACTGTATAATGAAGTGCCAGAATATGAGAAGTAATATGACTTGTTTACTTATGGGTCCTGCTGTCTTGTGGGAAAGTATTGGAGATGGAAAGCGGCTACATGGAGTCCCCTACAACAAGTCACAAAAACCGCTGAAGGAGAAGGTGAATTGAGTCCATTTGAAGAGGTGAAAGCCATCCAGTTGGCCTTAGACATTGCTGAACAAGAGAAATGGCCAATACTTTATACTGATTCATGGATAGTGGCAAATGCCCTATGGGAGTGGTTGTAGCAATGGAAGCAGATAAACTTGCAGCACAGAAACAAACCTGCCCAGGTGGAGAACCTGGTTGTGAAGGTAGATCATGTGGATGCTCGTGAACCCAAGAGTCGGGCCACTGAATAACATCAGAACAACCAGCAGGTGAATCAGGCTGCTAGGATTGAAGTGGATCAGGTGGATTTGTATTGGCAACATAAGGGTGAATTATTTCTGGCTTGGTGGGTCCATGACACCTTGGGACATCAAGGAAGAGATGCAACATCTAGGTGGGCTTGTGATCAATTAGTGGACTTAACCATGGACACTATCGCACAGGTTATCCTGGAATGTGAAATGTGCTGCAGTCAAGCAGGGCCAAGCAGGTAAAGCCTCTGTGGTATGGGGGACAATGGCTGAAATATAAGTATGGGGAGGCCTGGCAGATTGACTATATCACAATCCCCCAAACCTGTAACAGCAAGTGCTGTGTGCTTACAATGGTGGAAACAACCACCAGACGGCTGGAAACATACCCTGTGCCCCATGGCACTGCTCAGAACACTATCTTGGGCATTTAGTCTTATGGTGACATAGTACTCCAGAAAGAATTTAGTCACACAATGGAAACCATTTTCAAAACAACCTCAATAGACACTTGCACCAAAGAAGGTGGCACTGAGTGGGTGTATCATATTCCCTATTATGCACCAGCCTCTGGAAAGATCAAACAATGTAATGGACTGTTAAAGACTACACTGAGAGGAATTTGTGGTGGAACCTTCAGACACTGGGATATACATTTAGCAAAGGCCATCTGGCTAGTCAAAACCAGAGGATCTGCCAATCAGGCTGCCCCTGCCCAATCAAAACTGTTAAGTACTTTACAAGGGGATAGAATTCCTGTGCACATTAAAAATATGCTGGGGAAAACAGTATGGGTTATTCCTGCCTCAGGCAAAGGCAAACCCATCTGTGGGACTGCTTTTGCTCAATGACCTGGGTGCACTTGGTGGGTAATGCAGAAGGATGGGCAAGTCCAGTGTGTGCCTCAAGGGGATTTGATTTTGGGTAAGAATAGCCAATGAATTAAATTCTATTATGTTAATAACCATCCAACATTGATCTGTTTTCAACTGCAACAGTCCAATACCACACACCATCTTTCCTGTCCTGAAGGACTGCTATGACAGACAGAGCCCAAGGTCATGGACTAAATGAACTCAACAGACTTTTATGGGGATGGTCCATAGACTAAGGGAATGGTGATGGGGTATTGGAAAGTGTGGGACCTGGCATGATGTAAATGGTATGGAATAAGGGGTGGAGACTGTCCTAGTTTTGGCTAAGATAGAGTTAATTTTCTTCTTAGTAGCTTGTAGTGCTGTGTTTTTGATTCAGTGTGAGAATAATGATGATAACACACTGATGTTTTGGTTGATGTTGAGCAGTGCTTACCTTGAGTCAAGGGCCTTTCAGTGTCTCATGCTTTGCCAGGGAGAAGCTGCACAAGAAGCTGTGAGGGAGCATGGCCAGGACAGCTGACCAGAACTGGCCAAAGGGATATTCCATTCCATACAATATTTCCAGTATATAAACTGGGGGAAGTTGGTCAGGACAGGCTGATAGTTGCTGGGGCATGGGCTGGGCATCAGTCAGTGTGGTGAGGAACTGTATTGTGCATCACTTGTTTCTCTTGGGGTTTATTTCTCTCTCTGTCTCTCTCTCCTTTTCAATACAATTATTATTATTGTTATTATATTTTACTTTAGTTCAATTATTAAGCTGTTCTTATCTAAACCCATGGGTTTTACCTTATTTCAGATACTCCTTCCCATCTCACAGGGGAAGGGGTGAGGGGATTGAATGATCAGCTGAATGGTACTTAGTTTCTAGCTGGGGTTAAACCACTACAAAAGGTATCTTTTTTTAATCTTTTTTTAATTAAAAAAACCCCAACTGAGATCAGTAAGTATATTTCCAGTTAGTATTTCAGACCTTGAGCACAAAAGTAAGTTATCTCTACCCCCATTTTAGGTGTATATATATAAAAAAGTGTTCAAATTCAACTACTGGGGATTTTGTTGGGGTTTTTTTTAAACTACATGAAAATCGATAGCACAATGTTTCTGCAATGTTTCTACTTGGTAATTACCAAGTGTTTTTTCAGGTATTTAAAGGAAAAACAAGATTATATTTTACATGTCACATCAGTAGACAATGGAGAGAAGCAAAGCCTGCAAAAACACTCATTTCAATAGTCATTGCTATTATATGTGGAAGGTTTTCACCTACTCAAAGGCAATGGAAACGTTTAGGTTACCTTGAGTGCTAAAAGGCTCTTGTTAATTTCCGCACCTTCCAGTCGAGTCTGCCTATCTGCACTAGAAGTATCTGCTCCTCTTTCATTGCCAGCCAAATCAATCAGAGAAAATTTACCATGCAATTTCCCTTTCCTTCTGAGAATAATCTGAAACACTGCATGGCTTCGAGATGAGTGTGCATTTGCAGATGTCTGGCCGGATGTCCTTTAACAAAAAGAAAGAAAGGAAGGACATATGAACAGGCAGAAGACCATATGTAATAAATTATTATTGTTTGTTAATCATATTTAATATAATTGTTAAATATGATTGTTAAAGCTGTTTTAAGAGTTAACACTGTAAAAACGCCTAACCACAATGACCACATATCTGGATGTGAAGGCAAGAAGCTGAAGCTGCAAGATGCTATCCGGCTGCACAAAGGGGAAGTAGAACATCTCCTTACCACGACCACCAAGAAGCACAGGAAGACCCTACCCACGACCACCAAGAGGCAGAAGACCCCTTAGCAACAGGAGGCACAGGCGCTGATGTGATCCAGGAAGACACAGATGCAGGGACTATATAAAAAGAGTAACCTCCTCAGCCAAAGCGCGTGCGCCGTGTGTGAGACACTTAAGAGGAAGTGTCCTCCGGCTCGCCCCCAGCTGGGTTTTTCCTTGCTTTACTGCTTGCTGAATTAATAAAAATTTGCTTTCATTAATTATTATATAAATTGTCCCTTCTATTTTGTCATGACAATTTATAACACCATATATATATGTTAAACACATTACCCTCAGAACATTAGTTTTTTCAGGGCATAGTCCTGTGTTTACCCATATAATTTGATGCACACTATATATATATATATATATATATATATACCTGTTTCTCCAATTCTTCAAACAGAAATGGAAGATTAGTAGAATTTAATACTCTCTTTAAAACCAAGATGTGATAGTTTGGCATTTAGGAAAAAAGTGAGAAATATCCACAGAAGTGACTCCTCTGAGAGGCTGCTGGGAGTTTCTTCTCTGCTTGAGATCAGGCCAATAGCTATCCAGTTTTCAGATTAACAGCATTTTAGACCACTGAAAAGTAAGATCACCTTTGTGAATACCACCTTTTAAACCCAAACCCAGGAACTGCTTGTTTATTTGTTCCCTGCCTTAAAAAGTATTGTAGCTCTGGTGTGGCTGGGCCCACTCAACCCCCCCCCCCCCCCCGCGGCCTATGTGACCGGGGGGATGGCTGGGCCAGACTCCAGCAGCTCTCAGGCGGGGGATGGAGACTGAGTGGCTTCCCCCGACCCTAGGCTGGGCCAGGCCATGGCTGCTGATACTCACCGACACCGCCCCCCCCATGGCCCGCACAGACGGCTCCAGGCCAAAAAGCAGCCGAAAACCGTCCACTGCCTTCCAGTGGCTGCCGAGCTGAAATCCGACACCATAAATACCTGTCGCGTCTTGGGCCAGATTTTAACCCTTTCACTACCCAGATGAAACCTGCAGACTTAATCCCCTCTCCAGAGAGAGGAAAGAGAGAGTGATCAGGGGTTGTAGTTCATTTAAAAATTATGGTATGTCCCAAGGGAAGAACTCACACTTGGTTTTGTATAATGTTAGTCCCTACCTAACCTCCCTTTCCCTTTTCCTATCCCATTGGCTGTAACCACCCTGTATCCCCTGACCACCCCCTCCCCCTAGTTTAAGAGATAGCACCCGAGGCATCTCGGCCTCTTTCTTGCCCCGGGTGTGATCCACATACAATGAACCCGGGACCACGTCTGGCAAGTCTGAGCCTCCTGTGTCTAAAATACCTTAGGTCCATGTTGTATATATTATGAGTGTAATAAATTTTTTTTTATTTGTTAATCAAATTTAATATTATTACTAAAATAAAATATGATTGCTAAGGTTGTTTTAATAAAGCTAACATTGCAGAAATGCCTAACCACAATGACCACATATCTGGATGTGAAGGCAAGAAGCTGAAACTGCTGAGCTGAAGATGCAAAATGCTATCCGGCTGTACAAAAGGGAAGTAGAACATCTCATTAAGGAGAATTGCCTACCCACGACCACCAAGAAGCATAGGAAGACCCTACCAACAACCACCGGGAGGCAGAAGAAGACCCCCTAGCAACAGGAGGCACAGGCGCTGATGTGATCCAGGAAGACACAGATGCAGGGACTGTATGAAAAAGGGAACCTCCTCAGCCAAGGCGTGCATTGTGTGCGGGACACTTAAGAGGAAGTGTCCTCCGGCTCGCCCCCAGCTGGGTTTTTCCTTGCTTTACTGCTTGCTGAATTAATAAAAATTGGCTTTCATTAATTATTATATAAATTGTCCCTTCTATTTTGTCACGACAATTTATAACAATGAGACCCCTTCCCTCCCGTGTTTTGTGAAGGGCAGGCACATCCCCACGGGGGGCAAGAATTAAGGGGGTTCTCGGAATAATTACAACAATCAACATGTAAAAAGACAACATGAAATATCAAGGTCAGTAAGAGAAATGAGCCAAACCGCAGATGGAAAAAAAATGAAGAAATGCTATAATAAGCTGAAATATTCTTTTGGTAAGGCTATGAAGATGGACAATAATGTTCTGAAAAACTCCTTTAATTCATGAAAGAGTATTAAGGGGAATGAAGTATTCAGACTGTAAACCTGAGCAAAGGTATCCATTGATGAAGTTAAGCAGATGGTGAAGTAACTGTGATCCCATGAGACGCTTGAATATAGAGAGAGAAGTGAGAGTTGATGAAGACCCTTTTCCCCAAAGGAGAAAAAGAGAAAACCTCTGCTCCCAGAGATGATCACAGAGATAGATGGAGAGAACCTTTGCCTTTAAAAAACTCATCCTTAAAATAATACCTCTTGAGTTCATAGCCCATGGACACACCTCTGAGTGGTGTGAAAATAAGAAGAGAGCATGATGGCAGAGTTTTTTTTCCGGGTAGCTGTCAGTCATGGAAATGAAAAGCCACGAGAAAACTATTTTCTTGTAGAGAACTCTCCATAAAATGACAAGAAAAAACTCCTCTCCCACAGAAACTGATGAAAAGACTATTGTATAGTTAGTACTGCGTTAACATCTCAAGTTTTGTCTCTATGTTGTCAGTTAAGAAAAGAAAAAAGTTTGAGTGAGAAAAAGTTCCTGGAGGTTTTGTTCTGGTTTCTTATTCTTGTAGTCCTGTTAATAAACTTTCTTTATTCCTTTTAAGTTTTAAGCCTGTTTTGCCCTTCTCCTAATCCATATCTCACAGCAAAAAATGAGTAAGTATTCTGGTGTTTTTTAGCTAGTGCTAAAAACCACCACACAAGAATAAACAGATCTCCAAAGATTTCAGACTATCAGAGAGTTTATATGCAAAATTCCCCATGTGGTAATTTTATCTAATCAGTCAGCAGTCTATCACAATGCTAATTTTAAAAACAATAAAGTTAGATCTTAAGAAAACCTCAACTTTTATACTTTTGTCACTACATATCAAGGCCTTTTAGAACTAAAGAATCTGACAGTATCCCAGATTATACATTATGTGAATTTAAGTCAGTAAACTGGTTATATAATGCATGCAATTCACATCCAGTAGAAAAAATCAGTTCATATTTCTCTCTGGCTGAAAAACTCTATCTTTATTCAAAAGATAAGCAGATTCCTTACTTGCAGCCAACATTATCAAAAATATCATTGCATATTAAAATGCCATCACTATGAAGATACAAAAAAAAAAATAAAAATCTTGCTGTAATTCTTTAATTTACAATGAAAAATTGGTGAAAGCTATGGGAGATACCTGCAGCTGTTGCCTACTTCAATAAGCTTAAGAACATCTTCAACACATTTGACTTCCCGTTCCTGTAATCCCACCACCTGGACTTGCTGTTTGCCATCTTCTAACACTCTTAATTTTGTCTTCCTGTTCAACAAGTCAAAAACCTTTGGGAGGAGGGGAACATAACAGTTAAAGAGGTGCTTTAAAAGACATTTTTGCTTCAAATCTCATATCAAAATATGCAAAGTATTCCATGCATAATCCTGCTTGAGCAGGGAGGTTGGACCAGATGACCCACTGTGGTCCCTTCCAACCTGTGATTGAAAGGGAAGTGTAAGGAATTATTTGAAATAAAGCTTTTAGTACAAAAAGAAAAAAAAATCTTTTATGTGACAAATTCACAATCTTGTTTGTGAAATTCCATCTTCCTCAGAAAAAAAACAGGTACTTACCTTACCACTATAGATCTCAAAAAAGGTTGCATATACTTGAAGTTCTAACTTTTTATAATTTGGCTTCTTTAGCATTAAAAAGACATCTCTAGCTGTGAATACATTCACAAAATAAAAAGAAATATAGTTATATATTTTCATTTAGTGAAAAGTCATTAATGCATAGCAGTCTATTTTACAGCATCTCATATTCTGCAAGTATAACAGTCAATCAAGTCAATTAAGAAACACTGCAGTTTAAATTGACATTACATTGGAAGATTCAGAAGACTCAAAAATTGTAAACTCAATCATCATTTATATTTCTTACATTTCTTAAGTTATCTATAAATATCTACCTTACTGTGTAAAAACGACACACCTAGAAACTACTTTTTATGTTACCAAAGCTTCACTGTAATGCAAAATATGTAGACCCTTATGTTTGTACAACAGGAAGTAGAAATGTACTGACCTCAACTAATTTGCAAAAAGCCATCAGAAAAATAAAGTCTCACCTGCAAGTGCATATATTCCTTTAGAACAATCTTGGTTCTTTCCTGAAAAGTCACCACCCATAGTCTAAATTAAAAAACAAAAAAAGACCAAAAATACACTATAAAGATCGCAGAACTGTAACTTACATATTTGTTACTTATTAGAATTTATTGAAGTGTATAATACACAAAAAGAAGTGTATTGCTGACATGTAGAGGAAATACTTACATGGGTTTTTCCACTGCCTGTTTGTCCATAAGCAAAGCAAGTGGCCATTCCCCTTTCAAATATAGTCTCTACTAATGGTCGAGCTGTAAACCTTAAATGTAAAAAACAACAGTATTTAAGAAATTTAATTACCTTAAAAAACCCACACTACCACAAAGACACTATAAATTTTAATGCCAGAAGTGACAAAAACTGGTTCTGAACTTTGACAGGCCAAAGGACATCTCCAAATTAATTCCTGGACTAAAGAGGCTACCAGCTCTAGGACATTCAAATATCCTAAACAATTAGAGAAAAGCTACAAGGTGTTTCCCATTTATTTTACAAAAAATTTATTTTTCTTCAAAGCCTGAGAAAAATAATTTTCTTGTTTTAGTGATGCAACATGACACAGTTTACTACATGGAGTTTGGAGCTCCCTAAAGAAGGCATCATTATAAGATGCAGAAGTAGGACAGTGCAGCAGTTAAATGCTTAGATTTTGCCAATACAAAAAATCCACTATAGTTTTTTCTCCCTAAATCAGCTTCCAAGATTACGTTTAGAAGACAAGTGGTCAAAAACACATTGCATGTCTTAATATTTTGAGAACATAGTTATGCTGAGACAAGGCTCAGTAAAATGTCTACCCAGGCTCATCAGAATGGAAAAATCCAATTATCCCTTAAGCATTATTTGATGTGTCAAAAATATTTTCCAAAATATAATTTTTCTATTTTAGAGAATTAATTTTTACTTAATCGTAGCTATTGCCCCTAATTCAGCTGCTTATCACCATTACTTCATGAAAATCTCCAAAAGCAAAAGGTAACCTTATGGTAGTTACCTCCACCAGGTGATGGAGGCAAGAATCTCTCTTTCTAAACTTTTTCCAGGTGTTTACAAATAAAGTATGTTTAGTGACAGAAACAAAAATGATTGTTAACAGAAATGCTGAGTTGTTACAACCTCCTTTCATTTCACTTTGGAACAAACACATAATTTACAAAAATAATATGGGTAAGATTAAGCCGTTCAGCAACTGAGGGTTATGCAAAAATCTAAGTTTAACCAAATCATCAATTTTCATAAAAAATGTACCAGATGATTCCTGATCAGCCTTAGTCTTTCTTTTTTGCATCCTCCAATTATATACCTTTTTTTTTTTTTTTTTGTCCTCAAGAGGATAGTCCAAATCAATTTCAGGAAACCTATCCACCTAAGAAGCACATTCCATTATCTCTGCTTAACTGAATTTGAAATTATTTATTTTGCTGATTTGTAAAAAATGTACTTAATTATATGTATTTTTAAATAAGGCAAAATACAAACATGTCTAGAAAATTTTTGTAAAGCATTATACAGTTCCAAATGGTACCATGTCAAAACAGTCAAACTTTCCTTCTCGTAGAACCTTTATTTGCAATCTTGATGCTTTGGAAATATAAATTCTGATTCTCCTTTAAAATTCAAAAGGCATTTAAGTTTTTTTAATACTTAAAAAATCTTGCAACTCAGTGTTGCAGCTCATGGATTAAAAAAATAAATAAAATACAGCTTAAGTAAAGTAATAATAAGAAAATAAAGAGTAGTACATTTCTTGAGAACATTTTTCAGTATAGAAATATGAGTAATTTTAGCATATTCAAGAAAACTGAAGTAACTTGTCATACTTTTTTCCCCCCATTGTGACCCTGGTAGTTCTGGTTATGGCAGAACGTGATACCTATCTTCTTTACAATTGTGTTACTATAGGAGTCCTTGAAGTAGATTATCCTTCATGTAATAATCATTATTGTGCCATATGAGGGAGAAAAAAAAAGCCTGTACTGCTATACAGACTAGAGATTTGTTTTAGTATGAATACAAGCATCTTTCAATATTTTCCCATATTACTATTAATTTATTATGCAAGTAATAAAAATTTTGCTGAAGAAACTCAGTACAAAAACATAATAGCATTGTATGTCAAAAACATCCCTCACATTTAAACACTATGCTCACAAAGACAACATGAAGGAGGGAGATTACAGGAACTGGTTGTTAAGGGGGAGAAAAACTATTGCAAGAGGCTGTAAAGAAAAGGCTAGACAGAAAAGCAAAACTTGAGACAAAAGAAGGACATGGGGTGTAGGCCCCTTTGAGCCCTTCTGAGAAATGTCTCAAACACCCATAATGAAGCAACTGGAAACAGTCAGGTGTTCCATGACATATGCCATGAGATATGTGTCCAAGGGATTTCCATGGGCATGATGGCCTGCTAATGGGATAATAAGTTATCAGGTAAAGGCTCTCTCTCCTCCAGCCTCCAGTGTTGTTTCACTGCATCTCTAGCCAAGTATTCTTGAATTCGAGTCACTTTCCTCCCCCTTTTGTGTTGGAAAGTCCTAAGGGATACTGACTCTACCCAATAAGTGGGAAGGGAGAGCCAGGAAGTGACCACTCAGCTATAAGCCAGAAGTTTGAGCAGTGCCAAGGTAACAGATGTCTGGGATAGGCCAAAGCTCAACTGCTCCTCTATGTGAAGATGCTATCTCCGTGTGACAGAGGCACACCTCACCAGCTAGATCACTCTCGCACAGCTCTTTACTATCAAGAAAAGATGCTACCAGTAGACAATCATTAGAGAGAAATTTCTAAGGGCACAGCTTTGTTGTTTAGAAATTTTTTCATTAGTGTAAACTAACAAGACTAAAAAGTTTTTACTTTTGCTACACTTCTCCTTTTACTTCTATCAAGCATAAGACACAAGTTTTCATTTTCAAGGCCTTTTAATAATTCTCTTATCCACTGACAGGATGTTAGCATATAACATCATTCAGGATATGATGCCAACTTTGACTTCCTAATTGTTGGATTAAAACCAAGAATTAAGATAATTCTCTGTCACTACTCATAAAGGCTATGGGAAGCACTTTCTAAACATAATAAAATTAACTTAATCAAATTCCTTTCTAATATCAATATTCTTTGCAAAAATATTCACAATATTTAAACTATGTACCAAGATTATGACCTGTTAAGGTGTCTAACCTTGCCTGCTACTGTATCTAATCCATTTAGCAACATGTACAAGGTAAACAGCTACTTCTAAACAAGTTTTTTAAAGTGTTGTGTGCATTTTTCAGTTTCAACTGTGGAAATGAAACAGAAGAATAAAGGAGAAAATCAAGATCCAAATACCATGGGGTCTCTCTCTCTGTGTTTTTTCCACACCCTCTCCTGATTTGTTTGCCTCCTGAGGAGGCAATACACACTAGAGCCTGGAAAAGTCTTGGAGGAGAACTGAGAGCAGAATTCAGGATAAATAGAGATAAACTAAAAGTAAACAGGCAAAAGAATGGAGTTAGCAACATACATATCTGATAACAGAGAGAATAGAAGTCTATGACCAAGGTAAGCCCACAGTTATTGACATCAAAGATATATGAGAAAAAACATTCCCAAAAACTTCTATATACACATACCTGTAAACCATTTCATTAGGAGCCATGTCATCAAAGGCATAATCAAAACGAAAAGTTTGGTTTTCTAGGTACCTTGTTAAATCCACCTTTTGTTTTGGTTCATGTACCATCACAACATCTTTACTAGGAATTGTTATTACATCAAGGTCTTTCATTAAAGTTTCTATAAAATAAATGAAATATATATATATATATATGTAGCAACACATCACTATTTTTTACATATTTTCATTGTTTACACTCTTATAATGTCTCAGATAACACAGCTCCTCCAAGTAACAAAACTGCAATGGACTTGGGCTTCTGATACCTAGATAGTAATCTTTTAAGTAAGAGATCTCATTTTTGAAGTCTAGTTGTCCTATCTTACCAGGTGCTAGAAGGTAAAGAAAGGTTGTACAAAGTTCATTAGAAAAACTAAGATCATTAATGATAGCACTGTCATCATTTAAAAATTCTGTCTTTTTATTTTTCTTAAATCCCTAAAGTTATATCTTCACAGCTTTCAAAAAGAAAAAAAATTGTTTTCATTCTACATAGTTTCATTTTTGTATTCCTCCTGGAATCTCAAATCTTTAATATAGAATTTCTCAAAAGTAAAATGTTTTCTTTAAATTATCTTGTAATCAGAAGAAGCTGAACATGCTTAAGATGTTTCCTATCACTAGGAATGAACAAAAGCCATCTAGATGCAATTTTAGTAGTGGATCCTCTGGTTATAATTACTACATAGCACTACAATTTATTGCTAATTGTTGCATGAGATATGACTCAGCAAAACAGAGAACCCAGCAATCCATGAGATGCACAAAAATAATGATCCTTTCTGTGTACAGTCAGGATCACTGATGTCCTACTTGCATTTCTATGTAAAATTTCTTAAGGCATGCAGTTCAAGAATTTGATGTAGCTCTATACAATTAAATATACATCTTTTCATCAGTTAAAATGCTGATCAAACAGCACAATGGTTACTATTGCATGACATTACACACCAACAGAAATATGCATTCAAGTCACTATATATTCAGTTTTTCAACTGCAATGCAATAAAATAAAATGCAATTATTCTGCACCAATTACAGAGATAATGAATAATGGTGAAAATATCTATATAAAGGTAATTTTTTTCAGAAGAAACTTTAGTTAAAGCAGTCAAAAGCTGTTTTTTCTTAAACAATTGTTTTAAATATATGTCACTGAAATAAAATCTTAAAATGTCAGTCTGAAGACCTACATCCTACAAAGTCAATCCACAAAATGATTGGTGCTGAGAACATGTAAATATTTTGGTGATAATTCTGTGTTTGTGAGACTACCTGAAATTGATTTATACACTTCATTTCTAGTAAATTATTTGAACATCTTACAGCATTTCAAAATACAGAACATGAAAGGAGAAAGATAATATTTTTGACATGTTATTGCAATAATAAAGGAAAAACTAATTATATTTTTCTCTTCAGGGTATTACACACTAACATCTTCTATTTCTTTGTATAATTTTATATAAGTTTAAAATGTAGCAAAAGAAATATTGTTTCTTATGAACTTTTAAAATTAAAGTGAACATTCCCAGAATACTGCATTATGTGGGTACAAGATTATCTCTATGGTTCCTCCCCAGCCTAGATTATTTCATTAATACCTTTTTTATTGTAGCTTATTCTTAAAAATGCAAAATAACTTTAGTGCGAACCTCATTTTTACTTAGACACTCATCTTCCTACCAACAACTCAGAACTGTTTTAATAGCTCCAAACCACTAATATCCAAGATATTTGCCTACAGTCAAGTCCCACTTCTGAAACCTAATTTATGCCTCATACCAACTTGCTGTCAATTATTGTATTTTCACTTTGTCCACCTTCAGTGCAGGTTGAAGGTAACATTCCCCCCAGTGTATCAGATTTCTAAGTTATATTTTATTAAAGATAACCTCCAATGCTGAAACAGAAATTGAACTGTTACCAGACTTGTATATTGAATGCCCTTATGACATAGATTGTGAAAAATAGTTTCAATCAATTAGTTTTTGAGATTATGCATTCCTTTCAGATCAATAAAAAAAATACAGGACATAAGAAAACAGTAAAAGTAATAAACAAAAAAGGGAAGGGAAGCAGCAACATGGAGGGTGAAAAATAAAAGAATACTAACTATATACTAAAATCAATATATGTTTTCCCTTTCCTATACAATTCTCCCATGTTCCTCTGGATATCCTCCAGATAACTCTCAATGTGTAGTTAACAGTACAGAAATAATAAATGTATCTCATGTTGTTTCAGAGTCAGATTGATGTTCTTCAATGCCTTAAGATAAAAAAAAAACAAAATGAAGGAAAGAAACATCTTTCAAAATTAAAATCAGCTTACTTTAGTGTTGGATTCATACAGGCTTCAATCCAGATGCATTTGCAGTTCTTAATTTTCCATGAAAGTAAAGAACTTAATAGAAAGATTGGGATTTAACTGGAGTTGAAAACCAAAATGTTTTTTTTTTGGGGGGGGATATAGACTCCATTCTGATCATCAGGCAGTAAGAAAAAAGTTGTAAAGCAAATCATACATGAAAATAAGTCACTAAGGAGTGATTCCAGTACCTAAAAATAATTGTATAGTGCCATTTCTTATGCCCTAAGGTATCGTCCCCAGCCCTGAGCAGCAATTCCAGGAGGTACATGTCTCCAGTTTGTCTATAACCTGCTAGCCTTCAAGGATATCTAGGACACCCTTGAGCACCTTAAATGTCAGAAGACACCAATATTCAGGCACCTGAATTGTACCCTTGATGTCTGATTCAAGACTTGAAAGTACAAATATAGATGTATAACAAAAAAGTGTAAGAAATTTTTCATTGAGTAGCTCACTGATCAGAAGATCACTTAAAGATAGTTTAAAAGAATGGTGATCCTAACACAATATAAAAATACTGAAGAAATTACAGTAGAATTAATTCCCAGATCAACTAAATGCATCCTAGATGACCTTGGGAAAAATTCCACTCCATAAAATGGTGACAGCTACACTACTTTTATCCCTGTCTTTATTCAGATTATGATAAATTTATAAATTTTCTGGGTAACTTACACATATTGTCTAGTATAACAGAGTTTTGTCTTTGATCAGTATTTCTAGATCTCTTTAATATAAATAATATTACTACCAGAGCAGCTTTTCAGAAAAAAAATTCTGCAAAATCTTAAATGGCCATACCTTTTTTATTGAGTGGTCGTTTTCGTACACAAACACATATCCTGTGCTCATCAATCTACAAAGGAAACAATCTTTCAATGAAATACACCTCAATTCCAGTTATACATTATTTTACTTCTATTCTTGAATAACAGTATCATTTAAACAAATATAAATTTACAAGACAGTGAGTCATCTGAATGTGTAAAAGCCCCTTGTGTCTGCTCAGTAACCTAGAACCCAAAAGGGAGAACCATACATTAATAAAACTCCCCACAAACAGTGATCTGATCCTGCAGAGTACCATGTATGTCTTGGAACATAGCAAGTAAATCCAGGTGTAACAGGTAGACATGCTTTTGTTATAAATAACTATGTAGTTATTGCCTTTTGCTATTATTAGCTTTTGAAAATTATTTTGATATAGTACAGATTACAGTTTGTAATCTCCTTTTAACTCTTTGATATAGTATAATTTATCAACCTTTCATGGTTACTACCCTAATCCATGTGTAGATTGTATATTTTAGTGTAATAAATATATATATTACAGTTTAGGCTTTCACAAAATATTAAAATAGAGTCTATGTAATGTGTATTATAACATTTACTTTTACAGAAGTAATTGTAGTTGTGAAATAATAACTAATGCCTTCATTTTTGTAACTAACTGACAATAATGAAATAGCTAATGTTGATTAAAAGTACTTGTAAAAATAGCTAGAACGTCTGTATGATAAAATAACATTAAAAAGAACCAGACAAATAGCACTGAAAGAACAAAGAATCTACCACTGACCCCTTTGGCTATCAGTAACTGTCAAATCACAGACCAGGGAGCCTCATGAAGAAATGAAATACAAGACTCTCAAAATCACATCTGCATCGTGGCACATACTCTAAGAAGATGAGGTCAGGGGGAGAACTAAAATATTCTCAGAACATGTAAACTCACAGGAATGTTTGAATATGTATAAACTTAATTAATATGCATTTGACCAATGCAATGAGAAAGTATATGAGTTGTTACAGTTAACTGTATGCTTCTGGCAGTTTGTCAGGTACCCCAGTGCTGAATACTGTCCCTTTCATCCCTTATTAAACTTTTAAAAATTTTAAAAAGTGAGCTTTGTTTCTCACACTATTGACAGAAATTGTCACAATATCTTTGATCATGCCCATGTAGCATTCTCTGTCTTGAGGGGCACAGAAGAGGTAAAAAGCAGAATCAGGACCCTAAACCTCAGAAAGGCAAACTTTCAATGCTAGTGTATGGGATCCCATGGTGTTATAGATACATATTATATTGTTGGATTTTCACAAATATTAACATAAATGTTATATGTATGAGGTTAGAAAACTTTGTTATATTAATATAGTTCCTTCTATTTCTGTTATTGATGAAACTTAAAAATAGTAATATAATATACATATATGTTGAGCTATGGCATAGTATTAAAACAAAAACTACTTTTGTTTGTATAACCCAAAGACTGAAAAAGATGGTCAGATACCCCCCTCCATTCTTAGATTATCTCATCCAGATGAGAATAGCAGTGACCAGAGCTCTGGGGGAGGAATTTATTGCATTTCTGTTATCAGGGAATGTAAAACTCAGTGGAGCCAAGAAGATTGATTTATTGAGAAGGGGGCGAGTCAAAAACTAAACAAAGAAACATCCAAAACTTAAGAAGAATGTTTGAATCATGTATGAGAATTTCTGAATATGTAGTAGGATTCTGTTGAAACAGAGAAATTAAGAATTAGGAATTAAACATAAAGAAATGCTTGACTAAAAGAAGGGGGTTGACAAAAACCATACCCTGCTCCACAAGAGCAGGGAATGAGTGAGACTGCAAGTAAGATAAAGAGAATACACAAACAAGATGCAAAGACAAAGGCACCACAGGATAAGGGGATTCCTTAGACCCCTAAGCCGGAAGGAACGGTATCAAAGTCCAAAAGGTGGTCAAAGGACTGAAAGAGGCATGCACGAAAAGACAAGGTGAAAAGTTCAGCTAAGGAGAAAATTGCTGACCTCATCCCAAAGACCCCCCAGACGACCATCGAACTGACCAGAAACAACCAGTGCGCATCCGCAAAGGGGTGTGGAGCTCATTTTAATATAAAGCAAGGACAGGCGGGGTTAGGAAATGACTATGTATTAGGCATATTGTGCAACCCTAGTTTGTAAAAAATAAAAAGAGAAAGCCAAATCTCAAAAAGTGTGCATGCTTTTCGGAGGAGATATCCCCCATGCACCTCAGCGCTGAATAAATTCATACCTAGTCATATAACTACTCTGCAAGTTATAGAGCTCTTTTTTAATCTGCATATCACTGTTTTTAAGGGACAATCCTTTGTTAGTAAAGTGTGCTCTCTTGGCTGAATGCAGAGACACCTGGCCATATCTGTATACTTTATCTCCTAATTGTCTTTCTTTTAAACTTTTTAATTCTATAAAAAATTAGGTGAACCTCGTTTTTCACACATGAGAAACTATTCTCAGAAGTAAAGGAGAAAATGAGAGCTGGGACATATTTAAAAGACATTTTTTCATAGGGTGCGAGCGCTCTCAATCCCAACACGCAAGAAGTTAGGCAGGAAATGCAGGAGGCCAACTTGGCTAGGTCAAGACTGAGAGGAATGACAGGTTTGTCTTTACAAACAAGCTGTGGGTCTGCTGATAAGATGAAACTATCACTGAGAGATAACAAGCAATGGGATGGATTCCACTGAAGGATGAAAGGGACACTGAGGAAATGTTGCGGTGGGTTTTTTAGTTTGCTAGCTAAGTCAGAGGTTTTTGTGTTTGTTTTTCGAATAAAGTAAAAGGACTCCTCTGTCTCCTCTTTGGACATAAACCTCTGGTGTTTGTGGATTAATTTTCCTGACAAGACCTCTTAGCCAAACTAAAACACAAAACCAAAATGTATCTGCAGTAGAGGCAGAGAGACACATCCTGGGGAGATTACAGGGATATGGCCTGGGATTGCAGGGAGGGGATCAGGAAAACCAAGGCACAACTGGAGTTGAACTTGGCTATGGACATGAAAAATAGCAAGGGTTTCTTGAAGCACATAGGACAAGAAAGGAAGATGAAAGAAACTATACTGTCACAGTACAGCTAGTCTGCAGCTGGACAGATAAATCTGGCCATAAACAGAAATCCAATTTGGCTGGCCTAGTTCATTCTAGAAAAGAAGTAGTACAAGTCCCTGGGTGAGCAATGATAGGATAGATTTAAACTCAGAGACTGAAAGAAATTGGCCAGGAGACAAGACTCCTGTTTGACACCTTGATTAGGATTCACTTCTTGGGGTGGGGGGCCCTAGGAGTTGCTTGCACCACCGCCGTTCCCACACTGGCAGCTCCAAGGAGGAGGCACAATTCAGCTTTGCAGCACACACTGCAGAGCTGGGGCCTCCATCCTCATGAGAGTAGCCAGGAGGCCTACTGTTGTGGCTCATTGTCTAGGGTGGTCAGTCCTTTCCAGTTCTCTTTAGGTCATGGTGATGCAGGAAGATGGTTTCTAAGCAGGCTTAGGTGATGCAGGGAGATGATCTTTCATCATATCTTGCTAGAATATGTTTCCTTGTCCTTTTATTCCTCTGTTAGCTCGTTGTTTTGGTGTCTTGCATGCCTTAGTTTGCATATTACTCGGTTGCACAGCTTCATGGGACTTGCTTTGTTCTAGTGTGGCACGGCTTCCATGGGAGCAGCTTCTGTGGCATACCTTTCTAATGGGTTGCTTTTGTTAGTGTGGCCCAGCCCCCATGGGAGCAGCTTTGTTACATAGTAGCAGGGAAGTAAGGGAAAGGGTACAGGAATGTCTCATAAGAACCTTTAAAACACTTCAGAAACTGGTAAGTAATTAACATTACTAATAACCATCGGAGTAAACAAGGGATACAAGGTTTACAAATGGGATAAGAACATTAACTGTACATAACTAAACACAGTATTTTAACCAGGGTGGATTTCTTGAGAGATTTTATTCATGACAAGACCACAACTAATCCTGTTCAATCCTGCTGCAGAGATCTCACTGGTCAAGGAGCTGGGTGGTGTTAAACCCAGACCAATCAGATGCCTAAACCAGGGACATTCAAAACCCCTATATATGAAGGTTTGGAAAATAAAACCTGCTGTTTGTCCTATGAGCAAGAGGACTGTTATAAATCTGTATTGTGATATTGGCTTTCGCAAGTATTAAGATGAATATTATATGTTAAATACTTTTTGGCTATGTATGTACTTTTTCTCTTGCTAACAAGTTTTAAGCTTAAAGGAATTTCGTAGTACAAAGCACGGAAACCCCAGAGGGCAAAGACAGTGGATCCCAAGCTGTTATCAGCAGCAGGACATGGAGACCAGGCTGTTATCAGCAGCCAGGACCAGGCCGTTGGCAGCGGAAGGACGTGAAGCCCAGCTGTCACCGGTGGCAGGACGAGGGGCCCAGACTGTTATCAGCACTGACCGCTTGCAAAGAAAGGAAATCAAATTCAAATAAAATTATGATCAGCAAAAATAAAAACCATAAAGAGCATGCTCTGAAGATGCGGGTTCAGGGCGTAACCATGCAAAATGCTTCTTAGAAAAGTTTGAATATGCATTAAACCCTCACAGAAGGAGGGGATAAAAAGAATGTTCCAAAGATATCAGGGGTGTTCCTGGCAACGCGCCAGGGGTATCCGGCCATTTTAACCCTTTGCTTTATTTCCTTTGTCTCCTAATTGTCTTTTTGTTTATATTAAACTTTTTTATAATTTATTAAGTGAGTGAATCTCGTTTTTCACAGGACTCAAGTTGTGAATCTGTCTCCAACCTACAACCGCACGTAACAGTATACCTCCCCCCCAAGGAGCAAAACAGGAGACTTGGCTACTCGAGCCATGGAGAAAGTTTAGGTACTCAATGAAATTTTTTGCCTTGGTCTTGTTATAAATTTGTATTGTGATATTGGCTTTCGCAGATGAATCTTATATGTTAAATACTTTCTAGCTATGTATGTACTTTTTTCTTGCTAACAAGTCTTAAGCTTAAAAGAATTTCCTAGGTACAAGGCAAGGAAACCCCAGAGGGCAAGGACAGTGAAGCCCAAGCTGCTTATCAGGAGAACAATAGAGCCCAAACTGTTATCAGCAGAAGATATGAAGCCCAGCTGCCCTCAAAAGGAAGGATGAGAGGCCCAGATGGTTATCAACAGTGACCATTTGCAAAAGAAAGGAAACCAAACTTCAAATAATGCTGACCAGCTAGAATAATGATGACCAGCAAAATAGTGCTGACCAGCAGAAAATAAAAATGTTCTAAATAGGTAGAACCAGGGAGGGGACATGCTAAATACTTCTTGAAAAAGTTTGAATATGCATAAAATCCTCAAAGCAAGAGGGGATAAAGAGTGTTCCCAAGATACCAGGGGTGTTCCTGGCAACCCGCCAGGGCACCCGGCCGTTTTAACCCTTTGCTTTATTTCTTTTGTCTCCTAATTGTCTTTTTGTTTATATTAAATTCTTTTTTTATAATTTATTAAGTGAATCTCGTTTTTAATAGTCTTAAGTGGCAAGTGCTCCAGTCACACTGCCCAACACAGAATCCAAAGGCAAGGACTGAGAAAATGAGGTCCCACCCACCGTAGAAGAGCAGGTTTGAGACCATCTAAGGAACCGGAAAGTACACAGTTCCTGGGGTCCTGATGAGATTCATCCAGAGGGAACTGGCTGAGGAAGTGGTGCTGGAGGTTAGGATTTTTCCTTTTTTTTTTTTTTTTTTCTTTCTCTTAGGGAATTTTCTCCCATTTGTTGCTAAGAGACAATAACTACCGATACTTAAGAGAACAAAAGATGTGGCTGGGAGGAGGAGAAGGGCGCAGCTGGCTATTCTCTTACCTGGGGGGATTTCTCTTGGGAAGGGGGGATGGGCAGAGATATCTCGAGATTTTGGACGGGAGGTGAGGGGCTGGGCTCGGCTCCTCTTGCTCTCTCGCTCTCGGCATGGAAGGAGGACAGTCGAGCTGTTGCTTACCGCGGGGAGAATCCACTGCCACCGCGGAGCCCAGCCCTTGTACTGCTTCTTCCTTACTGTGGTAAGGAGAGCTCGTAAGAGCAGCTGTTGCACTGGGACCTTATTAACACCTGATCTTACTGGAAAGGACCTTCGCCATCTACTCGGGTGTCTCAGGGGAAAACCCGGGACCCCGAGCCCCTCCCCCTCTTCAGGAGCCTCTCCCGGCTGCGTTTGGGAACCCAGCTGCCACTGTCCAGCCCCACCGTTTTTTCTGCCACTGCTCCGGGTTCTTTGCTACACTGTAACCAGCACCCTGTGTCTGCTGGGACACCCCACGTCTCCTGCTACAGCTGTGGAGTTTTTGTTACATTTTTTTTGCCACTCCAGGGTCTGCTCATCCCTGCTGTTCCAACTTGCTGCTTCCAAGGTTCCTGCTACAGCTCATTTCACTATCCGGAGAGGCATCGGGACTGACTGCCCCCCCCCGAGTTCGTAAAGGAAGCCCTCTTCCATCTCTTCTGCCGGCTGCACCCGCCATTACCAAGTGAGAGAGAGGCGGCTGAGCTCATGCCACAGCACCCCTGCAGCCGCAGGGGAATCATCATACGTGCCCTGCCCAGCCGGGAGCCAATAGTGCCCCTGCCGGCTGTGACTGTAACTACACCAAAGGGGAAGGTGCTTGACGGCCAAGAGAAGGCTGCTACGGGGTTTCTGGTTTTGTTTGTTGTTGCTGCCATAGTTGTTGTTTATTTGCCTTGTTATACATATGCATACTAGTAAAGAACTGTTATCCCTTTTCCCATATCTTTTCCTGAAAGCCCCTTAATTTCAAAGTTATAATAATTCAGAGGGAAAGGGGTCATATTTTTCAAGGAAGATTCCTGCCTTCTTTGGCAGACACCTGTCTTTCAAACCAAGACAAGTGGCTAAGGCACTATCCATCATATTTGAGAAATCATGGCAGTCTGGTGAAGTTCCCATGACTGAAAAAGGGGAAACATAACCCTGATACTCAAAAAGGGAAATAAGGAAGACCAGGGAACTACAGACCAATCAGTGCCACCTCAGTGCTCTGCCAAGGCAGGGTCACCCAGAGCAAGTTACACAGGAACATGTCCAGGTGGGTTTTGAATGTCTCCAGAGAGGGAGATTCCATGTCCTCCCTGGGCAGCTTATTCCAGTGTTCTGCCACCCTCACTGTAAAAAAGTTCATGATGAAGTGAAACTTCTGCATTTTAGTTTATGGCAATTGCTCCTCATCCTGTCACTGGGCACCACTGAAAAGAGTTTGGCACCTTTCTTTTGGCACTTGCCTTTGAGATATTTATATGCATTAATGAGATCCCCACTCAGTCTTCTCTAGCCTAAACAGACCCAGCTGCCACAGTCTCTTCCCATAAGAGATGCTCCAGTTCCCTCATCATCTTTGTGGCCTTCCGCTGGACCCTGTGCCTGACAAACTTGGTGGCCTTCTACAATAAGGTTACAACATTGGTGGATGAGGGAAGAGTGACTGTCGTCATCTCCCTGGACTAGTGTAAAGCATCTGACACTATCCTGCACAACATTGTAGTCTCTAAACTGGAGAGAGAAGGATTTGACAGATGGACCATTTGGTGGATAAGGAATTGTCTGGACAGTTGCACTCAAAGAGTTTCAGTCAATGGATCAATGTCCAAGTGGAGACTAGTGATGAGTGGTGTTCCTCGGGGGTTGGTATTGGGACCAGCACTGTTTAACATCTTTGTTGGTGACATGGACAGTGGGATTGAGTACACCCTTGTGGGTGCGGAGGAGCCCGCTGGGCCCGAGATACTGGCCCTCCCCTGGAGAGGAGATACTTCTCTGTAAGAGCGACACAATGTTGCTCCCAGGGGTCTTTGAGTTAGTTATGTTAAACTGTTGTGTTTCATTGGTGTTCCCCCTGCCGTCCCACCCCGATACAGGTATCTCGGGCTTCCCCCCGCCCCTCTCCTTCCCCATAAATATCCCGGGTTTTCCTCTGTTCGGGAGATTCGCTGTTACCGGCACCCTTTGCCGAAGCTTTGCCTGAATAAAGGCTTGTGCCTCGGTGGAACGCTGGACCAGCTATCTTGTCTCTGCTTCCTGTGTTGCCTGCCGCCGCTGCTGCTGAGCTGAGCTGAGCTGAAATCACTATACTATTACTGAGCTGAGCTGGAATCACTCGACTGCTCGAAGCTGCTCACATGCGCTTCGGGCCAGCCTTTCTCAAGGCTGCTTCTGGAGAAGTCGCGGTGCTCCGGGCTTTCCGCCGCCGCGGCAAGTGGCGACCCGAACGTGGGGCTTTGAAGAAGCCCTGAAGAAGCGTCCACCCGCACCTTTAGCTGTGAGGCGAGCCGCCGTCGGAGCCGCCGCCCCTCGAGGAAGCTTGCTTGCGTTCTAGCAAGAAGCGATCCAAGAGGCTGCGACCGGGACCCTCGCTGACCATCTGGGGCAAGGGAAAGCCCCTGAGGACCGGTCGTCAGGTGACCACCCACCCAGCAGCTTTGTTTTCGCCCGCCGGCATCTGCCGAAGAGAAATTGTAAGTGTATCCCGTGAAAGGCTTTTTCTTCGGGCTTTTTTTTCTTTTTTTTTTTTTTGCTGTTTTACTGCTGGGTGGGGAGTGAAAAAGGATGGGGAATGAGTCCTCTGTATTGAGGCTGACCCCACCTGAGAGGGACTTTTATATCCAAGTTGTAACTACCTTAAAAGCGGGAAATTTTAAGTTTTCTAAAGGGGATTTAAAAAGATTTATTCATTGGGTTTTTAAACATTTTAAGATTAATTCGGACTCTGCTAAATCAGGAATTTTTTGGGATAATGTGGGGAGAAAGTTATATACAGTTCAAGCTAAAGGGGATTTTTCTGTTGCAAAGTTCTTTCCTGTGTTTCAAAATATTATTTTCTCATTGGAAAAAGAGGGAAAAAAAGAAGAGGGAGTTTTGGGTCCCCAGTTAAAACCCCCAACCCCGTCAGCCCCTCCAGGTGTCCCTGAACCCCTTTCCCTATCTGAGAGCCAGTCGGCGGGTGGACATTGCCCCCGGGCACAGGGCTGCTGCCGTCTCCCTGACACCCTCCTACCGTCTCTCTACCCGCACCAGGGTGGCAGTGGCCATGCCGCTCTGGGTCTTTCCCCTACCCTTTCTCCTATGCCCTCACACCCGGTTGTGTCCCCCCCAGTTCCTAGCGTTAGCACAGATGGCGCCGGCAGCGTGGCCAGCCCCACCATTTTGTCCCACTCCCACCCCGGTTTTCCCGCCCTCGATGTCCAAAATGGCCACTTTCCCGCCTTCACCCCTTCTCTTCCTGCCGCGTCCTGCTCCTCCTCTTCCCCCCCCACTGCGTCGTTGGGTGTAACCGCGTCGGGCCCTCCCCCATCCATCGGGAAACCCCTCCCCGTCGCGGGCCCCGCTCCTGTCCCTTTGTGCCGGGGCCCCGTCCCCAGCGGCGCGCCCGCTCCAGGGTCCCTGTGCCCCGGAGGTCGGGACGGCTCCGGCCGGAGCGGGGCCACCCCCGCTTCCCCACGCAGCCACAAAAGGGCCAGCTCTAGGCACCCGAGCCGGCCCCGCGCTGCCACCAAACACCCCCCATCTCCACTAGGAGATGAAAGCAGTGAATCTTCTTATTCAGATTCTGAGTATGAAGATCACTGGGCTGAGGTGCAGAGGGAAGCCACACGGGCGGGGAACTCAGCTCTGTCCCAGAAAATACTTGCCTTTCCTGTAATAATGAGGAGAGACAGGACAGGGGCACAGGTTGCTGCATGGGAATCCCTTCACTATAGGGAACTGCAGGAACTTTGCAAAGCTGCCGAGGAACATGGCAGGAGTTCACATTTTTTTAAACACTTGTTGGAAGCCTCCTTCTCTGCCCACGTCATGGTCCCTCATGACATCAAAAATATTATGAACTGCCTCCTCTCTCCAGCAGAATACATGTTGTGGGAGAGGCAGTGGAAAAAACATTTAAAGCAATTGGCAGATGTTTATGCAAGAGATGCTAACAGACCCAATTTTACTTTAGAGCAATTAGCAGGAGAAGGAGATTTCCAAAAGCCCCGAGATCAGGCCCGGGATCTGCCTGAAGCAGCTTTACAGGATATAGCTAATGCTGCCAAGATATCTCTTTTTACCACCCCTGATGATAAAGTGCCAACGCAGTGCTTCACCAATATTAAGCAGGGGGCAACTGAGTCTTTTATTAAGTATATTGATAAGTTAAAAATAGCCATTGAAAAACAGATAGAGAGCCCTCAGGCACAAAAGGAATTATTAGTAAAAATAGCAATGGCCAATGCTAATCAGGAGTGCAAAGCAGTTTTGCGAGCCCTCCCTCTGGACCCCGAACCAACCATAGATCAGATGGTTGAAGCCTGCACCAAACACTCCTCTGCCTCAAGTGAGAATACAGTGGCACTTGCAGTGGCTAAAGGAGTGGCAGAGGGGATATCTGGAGCTTATGCTGCAGACCCCAATAGAAATTGTTGTTTTAATTGTGGTGAACCTGGACATTTTTTCAAAGACTGTCCGGAGAGACATTCTATACAACCGCCAGCCCACCAACGATTCCCCAGACAGAACTGGCATTCGGGAAACTTCAAGCAGAGCGCGGGACGGCCCCGCGCTTCGACATCAAATCAAATGCCGCACCGTTCCACCCCTCCTGCCAAACCCACCA
The DNA here is from genome assembly GCF_030490865.1 of Poecile atricapillus. Classification (NCBI taxonomy): domain Eukaryota; kingdom Metazoa; phylum Chordata; class Aves; order Passeriformes; family Paridae; genus Poecile; species Poecile atricapillus. The sequence continues at coordinate 105,251,509 of NC_081288.1, read as the reverse complement.
TCCTGTCTCCACGGGGGCCCCAATATTAAGCCCAGCAGGTGGAGCGCTTCAGATGGGAACCCGGCGTCAACTGGTAACTAGACTCTCTTTATATATGAAAGGTGACTGTGTTTACAAAGTCCCCACAGGGAAACGTGGACCACCAGGCGGTCCCTCTAACATCTTAATACTTGGGGATCCAACTAACTGTCCAGGACAAATTCAGACTGTTTCTGAAGTCCAGACTATATACTCTGGAGATGAAATTTCCATCTCTTTGACCTGCATAGACCCTCCTTATTATTTAAAGGAACAGACTCCTGTGGCACAGGCCTTTTTACTTCCTAGTGACTGCCCAGATCATGTTCCCCTCAACCCCAGTGCTATGTGGACACAGGTTGTGGGCTCCTGCAAACCCATTGTGGACTGTAGCCTGTTTTGTTATGGGGAAAGGATTCAGCGCCCAGGAATGCTAGACACTGGAGCAGATGTTACCATCATCGCCCCCTCCGAGTGGCCAGACAATTGGGAATTACAGCCTGTAGCAGGCATGATTTCAGGAATTGGAGGGATGACAGCTTCCATGAGGAGCAAACGGAATATTGTTATCGAAGGACCTGAAGGACAAATGGCAACCATCAGGCCATTTGTGGTGAGAGCACCAATCACCCTCTGGGGACGGGATCTCCTGTCCCAATGGGGAGCTTCTCTGAGGATTCCCAGCAGGGATTTTTAGTGGGGGTCACTGAGAAGCACGCCACGCCTACCATCCCCCAACTCACCTGGAAACAGCACCATCCAGTGTGGGTTGATCAGTGGCCCCTATCTGAGACCAAACTGTGCGCACTGGAAGCTCTCGTAGAAGAGCAGCTTGCCAAGGGCCACATCACTGAGACCAATAGCCCTTGGAACTCCCCTGTCTTTGTTCTGCGCAAACCAGGCAAAGACAGGTGGAGACTCCTTCAGGACCTCCAGAAAATCAACGATGTCATTGAAGACATGGGCCCCCTCCAGCCTGGCATGCCCTCCCCTTCAATGCTCCCCCGAGATTGGAAGCTGGCTGTCATTGACATAAAGGACTGTTTTTTCAACATACCCCTCCATCCTCGGGACGCCCCCAGATTTGCATTCTCGGTTCCCTCTCCAAACAGACAAGCACCTTTAAAAAGATACCATTGGCTAGTCCTTCCTCAGGGGATGAAAAATTCTCCTACCATCTGCCAATGGTACATGGCCCACATTCTGTCACCTGTGAGGACCCTGTTCCCAGATGCCGTCATCCTCCACTACATGGATGACATCCTGGTTTGTGCTGCTGACGATGACTATCTGCACCGGACTTTACAAAAAACTATCCAGACGATCGAGGGCGCTGGATTCGAGATCCGTGAGGACAAGATCCAGCACACCTGCCCGTGGACCTACCTAGGACTCCAGATCCGTGAGCGGACCATCGTGCCCCAGCAGCTGAGCATCAAAGATGACCCCAAGACCCTGCGGGACTTGCATCAGCTCTGTGGGTCCATCAACTGGATACGCCCTCTGCTTGGGGTAACAACAGAAGTCCTTGCACCCCTCTTCAACCTGCTCCGTGGCAGTGAGGCCCTCGATTCACCACGCTCCCTCACGCCGGAGGCTCGAGAATCCATCACCAAGGTCCAGGAGGCCCTGTCTTCACGGCAAGCCCACCGCTATGAGCCCAGCCTGCCCTTCCAGCTGGTTGTCCTGGGTAAGGCCCCGCGCTTACACGCGCTCATTTTTCAATGGGACATGGCATTGAAGGATCCTCTCCTTATCATTGAGTGGATCTTTACACATAACCAGCCCACTAAGACTATCACCACTCCACAAGAAATCATGGCTGAACTCATTAAAAGAGCTAGAGTCCGTCTCCGCACTCTTGCAGCCTGTGAGTTCACCTGCATCTTCCTCCCATTGGCAACTGGAAGTTTGGAGCCTTTGCTCCAAACCAATGAGAGCCTTCAGTTCGCTCTCGATAGCTATTCAGGCCAAATTTCTATACACCCACCTGGCCACAGACTTTTCAAAACCACATTTAATTTGGTCCCCAAATCATTACAGAGCAAAACACCACTCCAGGCCCTGACGGTTTTCACAGATGGCTCAGGGAAATCCCACAAGTCAGTCATGACTTGGAAGGACCCCAGGACACAGAAATGGGAGTCTGATGTCCAAGTGGTCGAGGGATCACCACAGATTGCTGAATTAGCAGCCGTTGTCAGAGCTTTTGAGAAATTCCAAGAACCTTTCAACCTGGTGACTGATTCTGCTTATGTAGCTGGAATAGCTATGAGAGCAGAACATGCATTTCTGAAAGAAGTCTCTAACCCAAATTTATACAAATTGCTTTCTGAATTAGTATATCTTATCTCTCACAGAAAGCAACCTTACTATGTCATGCATGTGAGGGCGCACACCGACCTCCCAGGTGCCATTGCCGAAGGAAACAGGAGGGCAGACGCCTTAGCCATGCCTGCTGGAGCAGCCAATGTCCCTGACATTTTTGCACAAGCGAAATTGTCCCACCAGTTCTTCCACCAAAATGTGCCTGCACTGATGAGAATGTTCAGACTACCCAGAGACCAGGCTAGGGCAATAGTTGCCACCTGTCCTAATTGCCAGTCGTTCCAAATACCTGTCATTAACTCCGGGGTTAACCCCCGAGGACTTAACAGCTGCCAGATATGGCAAACTGATGTCACTCACGTCCCATCCTTCGGGAGAGTCAAATACGTACATGTCTCCGTAGACACCTTCTCTGGTGCAGTGTTTGCCTCAGCCCATGCAGGAGAAAATGCCAAGCACACCATCCGACATTTTCTCCTTGCTTTTGCTACCCTGGGAGTCCCAGAACAAATTAAAACAGACAATGGACCTGCTTACACCTCTCACAAATTAAGAGACTTTTTCAATGAGTGGGGGGTGAAACACACCACGGGCATTCCTCATTCCCCTACAGGGCAATCAATAGTAGAGAGAACCCACCAAAACCTAAAAAGAGTCCTTGATCACCAGCGGGGAGGAACAGAGATCATTCCTCCCATTGAGAGGCTCTGTAAAGCTCTATATGTCATAAACTTTCTAAATTGCTCACCTACAGAGCCTGACCCCCCTGTAATACGGCACTTCTCTAATTTGACCCGTGCCAAACTCACGGAGAAGCCGCCGGTGCTGATCAAGGATCCTGAATCACAACGGACATCAGGACCCTTCCCATTGATTACCTGGGGGAGAGGGTATGCGTGTGTGTCCACACCATCAGGACCTAAGTGGCTCCCAGGGAAAAATGTAAAACCTTACTTAGGCCCTACAAACCCTGCACCAAATTCAGAACTTTCAAAGTCTCCTGAGACCCACACAGGTCCAGAAAAACAGCAGCCCACTGCAGCCTGGAAGCGGAGACGTCGTCGGAGTCCACAGAACCGACCTGCCACCAGACCAACAACCAGACAGAGGCCAAACTGTCCTGCTACCAGAGCTGCAACGAGACGACTGCCAACGTCACGCCTGACACCGTGACAGTACACAAGTCTTCTTAACTCCCTCCCCCTTCCCCTTCTTGCCCTCGTTGCCTAGCCCAAATTGCCAGCTTACACCCAAGTGCACCTCTGCTGCTGCTGGTGTCGAGTCTTGTGTCCCCAATACACAGAATAACCTTGCTTATAATTGTTTAGTTTTTTGTTTTTGTTTTTTTTTTAAAGAGGGGGGAGACGGGAGAGGAAAGGGAGAAAGAAAATAGCTCCCCCCCCTCCAAAAATTAGAGCTAATCTTCTATGTCCTGTTGTAGAAAATGGAGAGCAAAACCGTCCTTGAGTTCCTGATGTCCCTGATTATCTGGATGCTCCTGAAAACATCAGCTGTGGATGCCTGGCTAGTAGCACAGCCCCAGGAGAACGTGTGGATCACCCTCGCAAAGACACTCCAACAAGACCACATGTGCTTGTCCATGGGCAGCGCCACCAACCCTCTGTCATCCTGCCTGGTAGGGATTCCTTTAAAGCCCCATGAATATCCTTTCACAGGGAAAGAACCCAACCCAGTAGACACTTGGGATGAGTGGACAAAGATCTTGCCCCATGCACCAGAGGAACCCCAGGAATTAGAGCTTTTGGGATCCTCCAAAGCTGCCTACTGCATAAATTTTAATTATCACCCAGTAGCCAATGCATGGCCTGCCTCGAAATACCAAAAGGCAATTAAATCAAGGAAAAATGTGACTCCCAACAGTAAAATTTACAGTCAGTCCAAATGGTGCAATTACACCAGCAGCACACGATCCACCTCCTCTCACTATCCCAGAGTGCTGCCCCGGGGAGTGTTCTTGATCTGTGGGGATAGAGTGTGGGCAGGAATCCCTTCCCGACTCCGGGGAGGTCCTTGCACGCTTGGACAGCTTACCATCCTCACTCCAAATTCAACTCTAATAAATGATTGGCTGAAAAAGAATGAATTGGCCCACCAAAAGAAAGATCTCACACAATTAGATGAAAAATGTGATAACCAAATTAAAGATCGGTCCTACACGAAGAAGATAGTGATGTCAGCATTTTTGCCGTGGGCAGCTGCTGCTAAAGCCCTTGGTGAGCCTTCTCACCTGGAGTGTTGGCTTGGTAAGCAGGCCAACCGGACCTCCTCTGTCCTGAGCGACCTCCTGACAGATGAAGAAACTGTTAGGCATGCTACGCTACAAAACCGAGCTGCCATAGACTTTCTGCTCCTGGCCCATGGACACGGCTGTGAAGAATCAGATGGTTTATGCTGCTTTAACCTCTCCAGCCCCAGTGAAGGCATCCACGCCCGCATCCAGAGACTCCAACATGCAGTCCAAAAACTCCAGGCTGAAAAGGAGCCCCAGTGGCTTGAAGACCTTTTTGTGAGCTGGGGACTCGAGAGATGGGTTGCCTCCGTTCTCAAGAACATTTGTTGGGTTTTCTTGATTGTTATTATCTTCCTAAGTATGTTTTCATGTTTTAAGAAGCTATCAGCTAACTCTCTAGGGGATGCCTTTTTAATAAATAAAGAAGTGGGAGTTGTGGGTGCGGAGGAGCCCGCTGGGCCCGAGATACTGGCCCTCCCCTGGAGAGGAGATACTTCTCTGTAAGAGCGACACAATGTCGCTCCCAGGGGTCTTTGAGTTAGTTATGTTAAACTGTTGTGTTTCATTGGTGTTCCCCCTGCCGTCCCACCCCGATACAGGTATCTCGGGCTTCCCCCCGCCCCTCTCCTTCCCCATAAATATCCCGGGTTTTCCTCTGTTCGGGAGATTCGCTGTTACCGGCACCCTTTGCCGAAGCTTTGCCTGAATAAAGGCTTGTGCCTCGGTGGAACGCTGGACCAGCTATCTCGTCTCTGCTTCCTGTGTTGCCTGCCGCCGCTGCTGCTGAGCTGAGCTGAGCTGAAATCACTATACTATTACTGAGCTGAGCTGGAATCACTCGACTGCTCGAAGCTGCTCACATGCGCTTCAGGCCAGCCTTTCTCAAGGCTGCTTCTGGAGAAGTCGCGGTGCTCCGGGCTTTCCGCCGCCGCGGCATACCCTCAGCAATTTTGCTGACAACACCAAGCTGTGTGGTGTGGTTTACATTGCTGGAGGGAAGGAATACCGTCCAGAGGGACCTGGACAGGCTTGAGAGTTGGGCCCATGTGAAGTTCATGAAGTCCAACAAGGCCAAGTGCAAGGCCCTGCACCTGGGTTAGGGCAATCCCAAACATGGATACTGGCTGGACAATGAGTAGATTGAGAGCAGTCCTGCCAAGAAGGACTTGGAGGTATTGGTGGATGAGAAACTGAATATGAACTGGCAATGTGCTCACAGCCCAGAAAGTAAATCACATTCTAGACTGCATCAAAAGCAGTGTGACTAGCAGGTCGAGAGAGAGAGGTCATTCTCCCCTTCTACTCTGCTCTTGTCAGACCCCACCTGGAGTACTGCATCCAGCTCTGGGGCTTCCAGCATAAGGATGTGGACCTGTTGGAGTGAGTCCAGAGGAGGCCATGAAGATGATTGGGGGCTGGAGCACCTATGGAGTCAGGCTGGGAGAGCTGAGGGTGTTCAGCCTGAAGAAGAGATGGCTCTGGGGAAACCTTATAGCAGCCTTTCAATACCTAAAGGGAGTCCACAGGAAAGATGGGGAGGAAATCTTTAGAAGGGAGTATAGTGATGAGGGGGAATAGTTTTAAACTAAAATAGGAGAGATTTATATTAGATGTTAGGAAGAAATTCTTTACTGTGAGAGTGGTGAGACACATTTCCCAGAGAACTTGTGGATGCTCCCTTTGTGGAAGTGTTCAAGGCCAAGTACATACATTGAAAAAATTTGAGACAAAGAGCAAAATTCAGAAGGGTAAAAAATTTCCACATCACTTGGGTACTTACAGGATCTGCAGTTGTCAGTGGTCTATAATCCAAACTTCCCCTGAAATCTCTTATCATACACATAATTTCATAATTTGGGTTTGTAGCATCAACATCCTAGGGAAATAAGCAACAGAATTTCTAATATACTTTTTTTCCTGAAATGAACAAATTTCAATAACTTCTAAATTTATTTGTAGAAAAATACACATTAACTGAAATGTTAATTTTTCACCAAAACACCATAAATGTCTCAACAGCAAGTTTAATGCCTTCTTCTATTCTGATGTAGCTAATTTACTGGTCATAAAGTAAAATAATTATATACTTTCTGTTTCATATTTTTGGCTGGCATGTATTAGAAAATACTTTTGAATTGAGGAGTCATTAAAATTCTACTCAGCAAAGAAATGACTACTGCTTTTTGCCAGAATCTTCACATTAAAGAAACACAGCTGAACAGCTGCACAACTGTTACTATATTTTATATATTAGTAAAGGCCTGTATGCACAAACCAGCCTTTGAAATAAGTCATGATATTAAGGGCTAAAGTCCTTGAAACCTTCATGCAGAAGAGAGAGCAAAGCAAAACAATATCCCTGTGTGTAAGAGAAAAAATGTAAACTGTGTGTGTTAGCCAATAGTAGCTCGTTCTGCTCGCAGACCCTGTAGAACCCTATAAAGGTGTGCTAAAGATAGAAATAAACTGGCATTCACGATTACTTCTGTGAAGAGTGGTGAACAGCTCGGGGGTCTTCTCAATACACAACAGATAACATATACAGTCAATACTTCTTAATCTGAGATGAAATGGTCCAATAGACAAATGGATACACTCTATTATACAGGTACAAAACACACTGCAGAGTACACTGCAGGTGCCCCAGCCACTCTAAACACAATCCTGCTGCATCCAAGTTGGTTAAAGGAGGTTGATCCTACTTACTGGTCCTGAGTAGCTCCTACAGTTACTTGGATGCATTGGAAACTGTTCTAACACTCCTAGACCCCCTCCAAAAAAACCAGAATCAATCCAAATAATACACAGAAGGCTATATTCAGGCACACAAGATCTGTCCCTAAACCTCTAACCATGAGTATCTGAGTGAATGGACGTATAAGAGGCCATGCACAAAGCCCCTCTAAACCTTGCAAAGCCTGAGCTACTGATCCTACTGTGGGCTGTGCTGGTTCACTGCAGAATCACTCAAACGTTCTTTTTGTCAGGTGTCCTTGCAACTATCAGTTTTTACCCCATTTCAGAACATGCTGCCCAATATTCTTCAAAATCTGTTTAAAGGTCTTGTCCACCAGATGCCAGTGCTTGGCTAATTTTTGATGCATTTCACAACAACAACAGAATGTGCAAATGATGGATGAAAAGGGTTGTCACAGAAGTGATAAAAATAAAATTTAAGCTGTAGCACCACATCAAAGAATTTTAACATATGAAACAAATTATTTGCTCCTCACACATAAAGCCATAGCAATGCTTTGCATTTGTTTAAGTGAATGGAAATTAACGAACAAGAATTCAAAATAAGTGATTTTAAGTCAACTTAGAAAAATCATTAAACCATGAAGTAAATTGCCTGAATTGGTGATGGTATTTCTTATGCCACTAGCAGATTGGTAGTTGTATTGGATTTGCATGGTCAGGTTGCAGGTAGAGGGAGGGCTACAGAGGTTGCTTCTGTCAGAAGCTGCAAGAAGCTTCCCCTATGTCCAGTGGAGCCAATGCCAGTGTCCTGGGGTGACTTTATGATACTGGTATCCCCAATCGTCTGGTTTATGTTATATATTAAGCTCTGTACCTTTAAGACTGGCTCTGAGAGCAAAAGAGGGGGAAAAAGAAGCCGCAGTTTGTGTTAAAGAAAATATAACTCCCACACATCTCGCTCCTGGACTGTGTTGTCTGCAGCACAGACAGACAGCGGGACAGAGCTTCTCCCTGGCTTTTAGTTAGTTTTAGCTAGCTGAGGCAGAAGAATTCCCCGGACCTTTAGTTTTTTTTCCTTTTTCTTGGATCTGTGCAAGCCTGCTCTGGACTGAACACCCAGCTAAACCCCGGGAGCCCACGCCTGTGGCCCACCAGGGCCTGGGCCTCGGCACTTTTCCAGCGCTGGAGGGACTGATAAGAAACTGAGCAAGCCGAGCTACACACCACATGAAAAGGACTTTTCTTCCTAGATTTGCCATCCCATCGAACAGCAAGAGGTTTTATTATTTAATATTATTCAATTTTCTGTTAAATAAACAGCTTTTTCCACTTCTCTCCAAAGAAATTTTTTCCCTTTCCCGGACCGGTTGGTGGGGAGGGGCATTTCCCTGGGGAAATCCCCATCCAGAGTTTTCCTCCCTAATTTGCCCTAAACTAAGACATATACAGCTTTGGGGGCTCCATAGCTCAGTCGGTAGAGCATGGGACTCTTAATCTCAGGGTCGTGGGTTCGAGCCCCACGTTGGGCGCCAAAAGCTGTATATGTCTTAGTTTAGGGCAAATTAGGGAGGAAAACTCTGGATGGGGATTTCCCCAGGGAAATGCCCCTCCCCACCAACCGGTCCGGGAAAGGGAAAAAATTTCTTTGGAGAGAAGTGGAAAAAGCTGTTTATTTAACAGAAAATTGAATAATATTAAATAATAAAACCTCTTGCTGTTCGATGGGATGGCAAATCTAGGAAGAAAAGTCCTTTTCATGTGGTGTGTAGCTCGGCTTGCTCAGTTTCTTATCAGTCCCTCCAGCGCTGGAAAAGTGCCGAGGCCCAGGCCCTGGTGGGCCACAGGCGTGGGCTCCCGGGGTTTAGCTGGGTGTTCAGTCCAGAGCAGGCTTGCACAGATCCAAGAAAAAGGAAAAAAAACTAAAGGTCCGGGGAATTCTTCTGCCTCAGCTAGCTAAAACTAACTAAAAGCCAGGGAGAAGCTCTGTCCCGCTGTCTGTCTGTGCTGCAGACAACACAGTCCAGGAGCGAGATGTGTGGGAGTTATATTTTCTTTAACACAAACTGCGGCTTCTTTTTCCCCCTCTTTTGCTCTCAGAGCCAGTCTTAAAGGTACAGAGCTTAATATATAACATAAACCAGACGATTGGGGATACCAGTATCATAAAGTCACCCCAGGACAGCCAGCCAGCTCCAAGATGGACTTGCCACCAGCAATGGCTGAACCCATCAGCAATGGTCGTAATGCCTCTGTAATAACATATTTAAAAAGGGGAAAAAAATATTGCATGGAAGTACTTGGGGCCAGAGAAGAGCAGAGTGAAAATATTTGAGAGAAACAACTACAGACACCAAGGTTGGGGGAGAAGGAGGGAGAGGAGGTGCTCTAGGTGCCAGAGCTGAGATTCCCCTGCAGCCCATGGTGAAGACCATGGTGAAAGAGGCTGTGCCCCTGCAGCCCATGGAGGTCCATGGGGAGCAGTGGTCCACCCACAGTCCATGGAGAAGACCCACTATGGAACAGGTGGATGCCCAAAGGAGGCTGTGACCCTGTCTGAAGACCCTGTTGGAGTTGGCTCCTGGAAGGACCTGTGGCCCTGTGGAGAGAGAAGCCCATGCTGCAGCAGGCTTGCTGACAGGACTTGTGACCCTGTGGGGGATGCATGCTGGAGAAGCCTGTTCCTGAAGGTCTGCACCCTGTGGAAAGGGACCCACATTGGAGCAGTTTGTGAAGGACTGTAGCCTGTGGGAAGGACTGAAGTTGGAGAAGTTTGAGGAGGACTGTCTCCCATAGGAGGGACCCCACACTGGAGAAGAGGAAGGAGTCCTGTCCCTGAGAAGGAAGCAGAAGCAGAAACAACATGTGCTGAACTGACCATAACTCCCAATTCCTGTCTCCCTGTGTCACTGGGGGAAGGAGGTAGAGAACTGAAAATAAAGTTGAGCCTAAGAATGAGGGAGGGTAGGGGGAAAGGGGTTTGTAGGATTTTTTAATTCTACTCTGAGTGGTAATAAATTCAATTAATAGCCCCAACTCTAGTCTGTTTTGCCTATGATGGTAATCAGTGAGTGATCTCTCCCTACCCTTATCTCAACCTATGAGCCTTTCATTATATTTTCCCTCCCCTCTCCATCTGAGGAGGGGAGTGATAGAGCAGCTTTGGTGGGCACCTGGCATCTGGCCAGGGTCAGCCCACCACAGGATTATCTCTTCAGAGAGACTAACACATACACATACAGGCTGCCAACAAGATTGCACTACTAGCTTTGCTAAAAATTTTACACTTCTATGACAGCAAGTAATTTAATATTAATAGATTTTCTCAAAGGATTAATGTAGTGGGTTGACTCTGGCTGGATTCCAGGAACCCACCAAAGCTGCTCTATCACTCTCCTCCACAGCTGGAAAGGGGAAAGAAAATATAATGAAGGGTTCATGGGTTGAGATAAGGACTGGGAGAGATTACTCATCAAATACCATCATGGGCAAAACAGGCTCAAATTAGAGACATTAACTGAATTTTTTGCTAATAAAATCAGAGCAGAATAATAAGACAAATAAGACCTTAAAAACACCTTCCTTCCACCCCTCCCTCCTTCCCAGCTCTACCTCCTTCCCCCAGTGGCACAAGGAGACAGGGAATGGGGGTTATGGTCAGTTCATTACATGATGTTTCTGCAGCTGCTCAAGGAGAGGAGTCCTTCCTCTGCTCCACCATGGGCTCCCTCCCATGGGAGACAGTTCTACATAGACTTCTCCAACGTGTCTACCTCACAGGCAACAGTTCTCTGTGAACTGCTGTAATGCGAGTCCATCCCATGGGCAACAGTCCTCCCCAGTTTGCTGCAGCATGGGTCACTTTTCCACAGGGTGCAGTCCTCCAGGGACAGGCTGCTACAGCATGGGCCCCCCATGGGCTCAAAAGTCTTACCAGGAGCCTGCTCCAACACAGGCTTCCCATGGGTTCACAGTCTCCTCCTAGGCATCCACCTCCTCTAGCATGGATCTCCTCCATGGGCTGCAGGGGCACAGCCTCTTTCACCATGGTCTTCACCATGGGATGCAGAGGAATCTCAGCTCCAGTGCCCAGAGCAGCTTGTCCCCCTCCTTCTCCAGTGACCTTGGTGTCTGCAGAGTTGTTCCTCTCACATGTTCTCGCTCCACTCTTTTCTGGTTGCAATTGCAACTGCTCAATACATTTTTTTTTTTCTTTCTTAAATCTGCTATCACAGAGGCGTTACCATCACTTCTAATTGGCCCAGCTTTGGCTAGCAGTCCATTCGTCTTGGAGCCACCAGGGATTGGATCTGCCAGACATGGAGGAAATTTCTAACAGCTTCTCTTAAAAGCCACGCCTGTAGTCCCCCAGCTACCAAAACACAGCCATACAAACTCAATAAAACTAACAACTTCATTTCTTTCACATAAGTTTATAACAACTTACTGGCAAACTGCATTATGCAAAGCTAATTTATAAATGCATAGACAGGTATGAAAGAAAAAGAAAAATTTACTGTTCAAACATGAGTCTAAAAGAGATCTCCTATAAAACATCAAAGATCATAAAGAACAATTTATCATAATGCTGTAATTAACCCCATGCATCAGAGGGTTAGGCTTGGGGAAGAGTGGCTGGAAACCTGCCTAGTGGAAATGTTATACTAACAAACAGGGAAGGCATTGTTGGAGATGTGAAGATTGGGAGCAGCCTTTGCTCTAGTGACCATGAGATTGTGGAGTTCAGTATTGGGCAAGGAGGAAGCAGGGCAGCATGTAAGATTACAACCCTGTATGGATGCTAAATGCAAGCAACAAGCAGGGAGCACAGTGCCTGTGGAAGAGCAGTCCGCATAACTTTCTCAGACTCACCTGAGAAAGCAGCCTGGAAAATCATAAGGAGGAATCAAAACAATCCTCAGAGATAGAAGACAGCCTTGCAAGTATTGCTTGTCAGTTTCTTGTTTTCTTGCAAGAGAAGGTTGAGGGGTGGTGTACACCACTGATCAATGATGGTGATGTGTTAGTTCACTGACCAATAAGAGTTTTACCTTTCTGTACTTTTGCGTATTGGTCTATAAAAGAAGATCTGAGGTAATAAACCTTACGTGCTCCTGTTCAACTCACAAGAGATTCGTGTCGTACTGCCTCTCCATTCCCAATAGTGCGACAACCTTGGACTTCAGGAGAGCTAACTTAGCCTCTTCATGGATCTTCTTGGAAGAATCCCATGGAAACAGACCCTGCAGGGAAGAGGGGTCCAAGAGATTTTGGTTGATATTCAAGGATTGCTTCCTTCAGGCTCAAGAACATTGCATCCTGATGATGAGCAAGAAATCAGGCACAGGGGTCAAAAGACCTGCCTGGATGAATGAAGAACTCTTGTCATTACTCATGCAAAAGAAGGAAACACACAGGAGGTAGAAGCAGGGTCAGGCCACTTGGAATGAATAAAGGTTGTCAGAGTAAGTAGAAATTAAATGAGAAAGGCCAAGGCCCATCTGGAATTGTCTGGCCAAAGATGTCTAAAATAACAAAAAGGGCTTTTTCAAATACATCAATAACAGGAGGAAAACAAAGGATAATGTGGGCCTGTTCTTAAATGAATGGAGGACCCTGGTAACAGAGGACACAGAGAAGGCAGAGGTACTGAATGCCTTTTTTGCATCAGTCTTCACCAATAAGACCAGCCCTCAGGGATCTCTGACCCAGGAGACCAAGGTAAAGGAATGGTGGGAGGAAGACATTCCCTTGGTCAAAGAGGATTGGGTCAGAGAACACCTAAGCAAACTGGACATTCAAAGTCTGTGGGCCCTGAGGGGATGCATCCAGAAGTACTGAAAGCACTGGCGGACATCATAGGGAGGCTACTCATGATCATCTTTGAAAGGTTGTGGAGATCAGGAGAGGTGCCGGAGGACTGGAAGAAAGCAAATGTCACCCTAGTCCTCAAAAAGGGCAAGAAGGAAGACCCAGGGAATTACTGGCCAGTCAGCCTCACCTCAGTCCCTGGAAAGGTGATGGAGTGCCTCATTCTGCAGGCCATTTCTATCCACATGGAGAACAAGAAAGTGATAAGAAGCAGTCAGCATGGATTCACTAAAGGGAAATCATGTTTGACCAGCCTGATTACCTTCTAAGATGAAAAAACTACCTGGATAGATGAGGAGATAGCAATGGATATTGTCCACCTGGACTTCACCAAGGCATTCAACACTGTCTCTCACAACATCCTCATAGGCAAACTCAGGAAGTGTGAACTGAATGAGTGGACAGTGAAGTAGGTTGAGAACTGGCTGATCAGTAAATCCCAGAGGGTCATGATCAGTGACACAGGGTCTAGTTGGAGGCCTGTCATTGGTGATGTCCCCCAAGGTTCAATACTAGGCCAAGTATTGTTTGCCTCTCAGCACGTTCACTGATGCCACAAAGTTGGGAGGAGTGGCCTATACCCTACAGTGCTGTGCAGCCCTTCAGAAGGACCTTGGCAGGTTGGAGAGATGGGCAGACAGGAACCATCTGAAATTAAACAAGGGCAAATGCAGGGTCCTGCACCTGGGGAGGAATAACCCGAGGCATCAGCACAGGCTGTGGCCAACCTGCTGGAAAGCAGCTCTGTGGAGAAGGACCTGGGGGTCCTGGTGGACAACAAACTGTCCATGAACCAGCAGTGACTTTGTGGCCAAGAAGGTCAATGGTATCCTGAGGTGCATTGGGAAGAACATTTCCATCAGGTCAAGGGAGGTGATCTTGCCTCTCTGCTCATAGAATCATAAAATGGCATGGGTTGAAAAGGACCTTAAAGATCATCTAGTTCCAACCCCCTTGCCATGGGTAGAGGTACCTTTCACTAGACCAGGTTGATCAGAGCTCCATCCAGCCTGGCCTTGAACACTTTCAGAGATGGGGCATTCACAAGTCCACTGGGCAATCTGTTCCAGTGCCTCACCAGCCTCACAGTTAAGAATTTCTTCCTAATATCTAATCTAAACCTACTCTCAGTTTAAAGCCATTCCCCCTTGTCCTGTCACTCCATACTCTTGCAAAAAGTCCCTCTCCATCTTTCTTGTATGTGCCCTTCAGGTACTGGAAGGCCACAATAAGGTCACCCCAGAGACTTCTCCTCTCCAAGCTGAACAAACCAAAATCTCTCAGCCTTTCCTCATAGGAGAGGTGTTCCATTCTTCTAATCAACTTGATGGCCTCCTCTGGGCTTGCTCCAACAGGTCAATGTTCTTCCTGTCTTGGGGACCCCAAAGTTGGATTCAGTACTCAAGATGGGGTCTCACCAGAGCAGAGGGGCAGAATCACCTCCCTCAACCTGCTGGTCATGCTTCTGATGCAGCCCAGGACATGGTTTGGTTTTCTGGGCTGCCAGCACACATTGTTAGCTCGTGTCTAACCTCTCATCCACCAACATCCCCCAAGTTCTTCTCCATCAGGGCTACTCTCAATCAGTTCATCCCCCAGCCTGAATTGATACTGGAGGTTGCCCCAACTCAGGTGCAGCACCTTGTACTTGGTCTTGTTAAAACTCATGAGATTCCCATGTGCTCACTTCTTGAGCTTGTCCAGGTCCCTCTGGATGACATCCAGTCCTTCAGGTGTACCAACCACAGCACTGAGCTTGCTGTCATCAGCCCTAATGAGGCCACATCTGGAGTGCTGTGTCCAGTTCTGGGCTCCTAAATACAAGAGGGACATGGAGCCTGTCCAGCAGAGAGCTACTAAGTTGATCAAGGGTCTAGATAATCTCTTTTACAATAAAAGGCTGAAAGAGTTTGGCCTGTTCAGCCTCAAAAAGAGATGACTGAGAAGGGATCTCATCAATGTATATAAATATCTAAAGGGAGGGTGCCAAGAGGCTGGAGTCAGGCTCTTCTTGGTGGTGCCAAGATATAGGAGAAGACGCAATGGGCAGAAACTGATGCACAGAAAGTTCCATCTTAACATGAAGAACTTCTTTACTGTGCGGGTGACCGTGCACAGGAACAGATTGCCCAGAGAGGTTGTGGAGTCTCCTTCACTGGAGATTTTCAAGGACCACCTGAATGCAATCCTGTGTAATGGGCTCTGGGATGACCCTGCTTGAGCAGGGAGGTTGGACCAGAAGACCCCATTGTGGTCCTTTCCAACCTTACCCATTCTGTGAAAAAGACCTGGGGGTGCTGGTCAATGGCCAACTGAACATGAGCCAGTATGTGCCCAAGTGGCCAAGAAGGCCAATAGCATCCTAGCTTGTCTCAGCAATAGTGTGGCCAGGAGGACCAGGGCAGTGACCATCCCCTTGTACTTGGCACTGGTGAGGCTGCACTTGGAATCTTGTGTTCAGTTTTGGGCCCCTCACAACAAGGAAGACATTGAGGTACTGGAGTGTGTCCAGAGAAGGGCAACAGAGATGAGGAAGGGTCTAGAGCAAAAGTCTGATGAGAAGCAGATGAGGGAGCTAGGGAGGGGGAGCTCAGTGTGGAGAAAAGAAGACTCAGGGGACATTGCTCTCTACAACTCCTTGACAGGAGGTTGTGGTGAGGTGGGCATTGGCCTCCTCTCCCAAGTAACAAGTGACAGGACAAGAGGAAATGGCCTCAAAACATTTTTTCATGGAAAGGGTTGTCAAGCATATGCTGCCCAGGGAAGTGTTCAAAAACATGTGGATGTGGCACTTGGGGGCATGGTTTAGTGGTGAACACAGTGGTGCTCAGTTGATGGTTAGACTTGGTGATATTAAAAGGCCTTTTCCAACATTAACCATTCTATGATTCTATTAATGCCTCCTGTAGAATAACAGCCCTATTTAAATTTGATTATTTTCATCAATATACTTTCCTTAAGCAATAGCTACCATCAGGACTTCATTTTTAAATAATACACAGAATGCTAAGCAATTGTAAGCAATTATTTCTGTAGGAAAGAAAAAGGGGGATAACTGACTAAAGAAAGTTATCAAAGCAATGCAACCATGTACTAAAATACTTATCAAAACCACATACAGGATGAAAGCATTTAATCTCAAGATTATTATAGTTCATAAAAATTGTTGAAGACTGAAAAAAGCACATAATTTTGCAAACAACTTCTTTTCCTGATATACATTTTCCATCTGAGCTAAAAATACTAACCTGAGCTCTTTTTTCTCTAAGTTCCTGCTGCTGTAACCTTCTTTTTTCACGTTTCTCTTGCAGTTTTTCAACCTCTTTTACACAATTGGATTTTCTACGTGCTTAAAGAAAATATAATTGAAAAATATTTGTAATGTTGCATGAATTTAGTATTTACACTATAACATTTAAATTCTATTAATTTATGAATAATTAAAATGCATTTATTTATATCAACTATCTTTTCAAGCATATCAGTATTAGTACAAAATAATTACAGCAATTTAATTCCTAAAATGTATATAATAAATGAATGCAAAAAAGCCATACTAATGGGACAATCATTACAGAACCAAAAATATAACAATGACCCTCAAAAAAATATATGGACATGTGATGATATTTGGATACATGTGATCTCTTGGTGTGAATTAAAAGAAAGCCCAGGTAAATGAAAATAAAAAAAACTACTGTCATAGTTAAAAAGAGATAAATGAAAAATAAATTCAACAGAAAGAACAACTATGACAAAAATGAACATTTGTTTAGCCACAGAACTCTGAAAAAGCTTCCTGAGGAAGCCTACAGGCAACATCATATATAGAACATTTACCATTTATGGACAACAACATAATTGAAAAAATGTACATGTAATGCCCAAAATGAGTGAATCTTTGATACATAGTTTACATACAAGGGGGTCCAAATTCCTTTTTTGCAGCTTGAACTGGCGATATATCTGAAAAACTACCATTCTGTTGTGAGGAAGAAGATTGTTCAGGAAGCTGAGTAGACCGTGTGCGTGCAGAACCAACCACTGCAAATGGAAAGTATAAAGCTCATCTAGATACAGAAGAGTAACATTTCTATCTGATTCTGAAATGCTTTATGACAAGATAAAAAGAGGCCTCTTTCAAGACAACAATTTATTGAGGGGAGGGAGGGGGGAGCCATACATGTAGAAAATCTATTAATAAAGACATTTGGTATGCAGCTTCTTTTATCCTAGTGTTATACACCATCACAACATAATTAATAAGTACCAATGCTGCATGTGCATATTTTTAAATACTCCCCTACATAATTAATAGAACTTATTATGTGCATAAAATTATGTACTTGAAGATATGCAGTTTTGAAGTTTAAAGTGTTGAAATTTTATTTATATTGTAATTATACACAAAAACCCAGTAAAAAAGTACTCACTGTTTCACATTCTCTAGATGTTACAAAACGGTTCCACCCCATTGAACCTACAACATGTGGATGAGTAGAGTGATAGAAATGAAAGGCAGTAAAGTGCAGCTCAATTTATAAGCGGAATAAACATGCCTTTTTGACACTTCTGGAAAGCTAAACTTATTGATTCTATGATATGGATGCTGAATGCAAGAAAGCAGGCAGGGAGCACAGTGTCTGTGTGAAACTAAGTCACATAACTTTCTCACACTGGCCTGAGAAAGTGTGGTATGAGAAAACATAAGGAAGAATCAAAACAGTCCTTGGAGAGGGAAAACAACTTTTGCAGGTATTGTTTGTCGCCTTGTTGTTTTCTTGCAAGAAACGGTCAAGGAGTGGTGTTCCTAACTGTCCAATGATGGTGATGTATTGGTTTCATGAGCAATGAGAGTTTTACCTTTTTGGACCTTTTCGGAACTGTCTATAAAAGATCTGGAAGAATAAAACTTGCTCTCTTTTGCAACCAAAGCTAAGAGAGTCTGTGTTGTACTTTCGCCATTGCTAATAGAGTGCGACACTATGATATGTGATAATGGACTCTAATTTCTGAAGATGCAGAGTGATGTCTGTTCCCAGTGAATGCAGTGAGAGTGGCATGCATGCAAGCCTCTGGTAGAGCTGAATGTTTTGTTTTTCGGTTGCTTCAAGCAGCTCTACTTTAGATGGCCATTTTCCTGTACACGTTCCTAACAAGATCTGCCAGAAGAGTACAAAATTGAAGGTAATACTTGATTAGTAGCCTAGAGATGATATTCCACATGAAGACCTGTGGAGGAGGCCCTGTCCTCTGAAAGGCATCTGAGGCATCCTCTCTGGAGATCAATCCCCTAAGATAAGATAAAACTGCCTAATCACTGTGACTAAGCGGTGGACCCTTTCCTGCTTCAGGACTCCATGTTATCTCCCTGCTAACTATTGGTCACCTTATCCCCTCTCAGACAATTGGTCCCCTTCCTAATCCTCCCCTTCCCTATAAAAACCCCAGCTTTTACCCAATTCGGGGTTAGACCATCACTGGCCCCTTTCGCTGAAGCCTGCATTAAAGGACTCTGCGGAATGCCATATGGCCTACCGGTCTCTTGTCTGCATCAGCAGGGGAACCCTGGAACAGAGCTGGCTAGGCTGAACAGAGCTGATCACAGGGCAGAAAGAGCTGCTAAAAGAGCTGATCACTTAAAGCCTTTGCCCGTGCTCCTAGGGTTATCCCTGGCTGGAAGCTGCCTGCAGAACCCCGGACGGCGGCTCTGTCCTCTGGGACAGCCTGGCTATCTGGGCTCATTGCTGACAGAAGCCGAGGGTCGGACAGGCCCCCAGGATCCCAGCCTTTCAACAAAGACCAGCACACTGTGCAAAATGAAGAAAACTATTGAAACAGGTATCAAATGGGATAGAGAAAACAAATCTCCAGATCATCCCAAATATGATAGATCTAGTTTATATCATGAATTAACTACACTAAACAAGACAGTGTGCTGAGAAAAGTTTAATTATAAGGCCAACAAGGAACAAATCCTTAGGCCAACTGTGAATAGTAAGATGCACAGGACCTATTAAAATACAAGCTACAGGGTTATTCCATACAAAACAGACCATTTACTACAAAAGATGACATATATGGATGTGAGGAAAGCCCATCAAGAAGATATAATTTAAATTTAAACCATATTGGTTTGAAAAAAATCCCCTTTTCATGAGATTTCTGATTTAACACCCCCAGAGGCAAATGGCAGAAAGTCATCCCAATCATCCACCAGAAGAGTCTGAACACATAAAAAGATGTACAAAACCACTTGTTTTACAAGCTTAAACAGATGGAATGGAATCTAGCCTACATTAATGACAGTAGATTAACATTTGGAAAAAGAATCATTACCATCATCAGTACGAGTTAACTTTAATGTAAGAGAGGAAATGAAAACAATAAGAAATAACTATTCTTTCTCCTGTTATTAGATGCATCTTTATTCATACAACACAAACTTTTCACTTATCCTCCTGTGATATTTGAGCATTTTTGTATATTTTTCACTATTAACTGTAAAGTGAGAAATAACCCATAGGGTTAGAATTAGAAATGCATAACTATCAAGAAATGTTATATGAGCAGAAGATTAAAATGTTCACATATATTTTTACTTCCTTGAAAGGGTGTGTTAGTTTAATACAATCTGGCTTTTAGTGGGGGTGGCGAAAGACACAGAGGCTGCTTCTGAGAGAAAAGTTCCTCGAAACTTCTATGTCTAGCAAAGTCTATCCATGAAAGCTGACAATGAACATATTGGCTGGACCAATTACACAAGTTAGTAATGCCTTCTGTGATGACATATTTAAGAATGAAAAAACGTGTGCAATCTTTCTTCCTCCCCTCCAAGGGGTGGTGAGGGGGCCACTGGGCCCCTACCTGGCAGGGCTGCTGGAGCCCTTCTCGGCCAGGGCCATGCCACCGGGGGGCCATCCCGGCACCACCAGCAGCCACGCAGCTGAGATCATGCAGCTGTGAGTGTCCATGCAGCCGGGGTGGTGCGGCTGAAATCACACAGCTGGGGCAGCATGGTTGGGGTGGCACCACATGGCTGCTGCTCTCTCATCATGGCTCGCAATGAACTTCACTTGCTTAGCTGCTTTTAACCAGCCATGCTGCAGACAGAAAGTCAGGAGCAGAAGCAGTAGCTTTTCTTTTTTTTCATGTCCCTGCATGAAAAGAGGCACTGAATGGAGCTGGTAGCTGGCACCACCTGCGTGGTGCTGGCGGGGACCATTTGGCCAGCAGCAAGGGAACTTGAGAACAAACCAACCTATGGACACCAATTTTCTCCCAAGTCAGAGAAAAAGAAAAGGTGAAGACACGTGAGAAGAACAACATGGTGACACTAAGGTCAGTGAAAGGAAGGAAGGGGAGGATGTGCTCTGGGCATCGGAGCTGAGATTCTTCTACAAGCCATGGTGAGGACTATAATACAACAAACTGTTTCCCTGTAATTCATGAAATGCATGGGGGGATGCAGAGATCCACTTGCAGCTCGTGAGAAAAAGGTGCTCACACTGGAGCATGTGTATGTTGAAAAGCTATAATCTAGTGAGAAACTTGAACAAAGAAAGAGGACCCTTGCTTCCAGGGATAGAGGAAGAGGACACTTGCTTTTATACTAGAACAGCTCATCCTTAAAAACTACACCCCATGAACTAAATGACCCATGAAAAAACATTTGTGGGAAGCAGCTTTGAGTGGGACTGCTACTTGTGAAAATTAGAACCATGTTGGAGTTCACAAAAAAACTGTCTCCCATGGGAAGGACCCCATGGCATAGCAGAAGACTCCTCTCTAAGCTAACTGAAGAAAGCTTTTTAGAAGTGAAAAACTGACTAAAAACACCATGTTTTGTCTCCCTGTGCTGTCAGTGGGAAGGAAAAAAGGGCTGGGGGGGGTGTAAGTGTTCTAAAGGTTTATTTTAATTCTTATTATCCTCTTTAAATTCTGTTAATAAATTTTTCTTTATACCTTTTAAGTTTTGAGCCTGTTTTGCCCTTAAAGTGTTTTTCCAATCCTTACCTCAATTCATGAACCCCTTTAGTTGTTCTTTCCCCCTCTGCTCAACTATAGCAGAGAAGAATGAATAAATGATTTTTCGTGGGTGCCTGGTGCTTAGCCAGTGTCAAACCCTGACAAAGGGAAAGAGATAACATTTAGATAACATTTACCTCTGTTATCTCTGGCAGGAGTGTCATTCTTAATAAGTGCCACAGTTCGTCGACTCTAAAAGAAAGAAATATCTGTTATTTGATCACCTTATTACTGAAAACGTAGACTGCAGCCCTACCTCTGCTACTTTCCAGTGAATAAAAATAACATGACATCAGCAATATAAAGAGGTGATTGCTGCCAAATCCTTCACAAAAGAGTCCAGGGTGAAGACTGCTTGAACTATGCATACTCTTTCAAAACAACCTCCAAAACATTTTCTATATTTTTCCTTGATCTATATTTAGTTATATAAATAATAGTCCCCAATTCCCTCTCTGCCAAATCTGTTCTTATAAAATTGTTAGAAACCCTTATTCAGCATAGGAAAAAGAAAGGAATGCAGTTATCAAGTAGCTCCACAGACACAAAAGTTAGATTTAAAAATTCAAGCATAACAACATGTATAGGAGTACTGAAAATTTAATATGAACATGTTGCATAATTATTACCAACCTTTACAATTTTGTTTACTTTAGCTGCTGAAGTAAGTGGTGGTGTCTCTGGACTAGGTTCAATATCTTCATCAGATACAAGATCTGGGTTAAGTGAAAATATGCTCTCCAAGTCAATCTGTGTAAAAGAATATAAAATACATTTATGATTCTTAGAACATATATTCACCCTCTCCATTTCTCTTGATATTTTTGAGAATAAACAATAAATATATTTAGTGCTTTGACCCCACAATTTGTTAATTTTATAACCTGAATGATCTTATTTTCACTAAAAGAGTATAAGCTTTGGTCTTCATGTAAGTTTAAAACGCATCCTTCAGAAAATAGATTAATTAAAAATAACCAATTGTAGAGGCCTGGACAACAAGGAGTTAATTCACTGCTACATCTCAAACACTGATATCTGTGCAAGTGGGAAAGTTAGAACAGGATGTGGCTGGAGAGGAAGGCC
This sequence comes from Poecile atricapillus, assembly GCF_030490865.1. Taxonomy (NCBI): domain Eukaryota; kingdom Metazoa; phylum Chordata; class Aves; order Passeriformes; family Paridae; genus Poecile; species Poecile atricapillus. Next base: position 105,229,230 of record NC_081288.1, on the reverse strand, counting down.
ATACAAAGGTAGGGCAGCACCTTTCTGGGGCCCACTTCCCTGTTCTGGCCCACAGTGACTTCACAACATAAAAGACAGTGCAAGCGCAAAAGTGGGGTCAAGAAATGGGCATGAACTGTGGACAGAATGCAAATCCAATAGAGGAGGATAGAGACCACCAAAGACCCTCAAAGTCCCCCAACCAATTTCCAGAAAGGCTTAGAAGAGCATACTGTGCATGCTACTTCATTGACATGGAGAGCAAGAAACCTAATCCCAAGGTGGAATAAACATCTATAAAAAGGTACCTCCACAAAGCCTGGGTGGTACCTCCAGGACTTTGAACACCCCTGTTGTATTGAAATATGTTATGAGAAATGGTTTCTCCCTGTCGTCCCCCCTCTGGATCTGTAAGAGACGCTTTTGGGGTGTGGACGGTCCGGGACACCGCAGAGACCTCTATAGTTGAGTTAGAAGTTAGTAGTTTATTTCAGGGTGTGGGAGAGAGAGAGAGCCTGCTAGGAGCTAACAGATGGACCTCAAAACAAGCTCGGAGAGAACAATACAAAAGGGGGTAAAATATGAATACATGAGTTCAAGACTTAAGATTGCTAAGAAAGAGAGTAACAGAACAGAAGTGAGACAGCCGGGAAAAAGAGGATAAAGAAGAGCAGGAAAGAGCAGGAAAGAGAGCAGCAAGAGTGTAGAAAGTGTGAGGCAAGAGAGGCAAGAGAAACAAGAGAGACTAAGAGAGACCAAGAGAGCGAGCTCTTCTTTAGAATTATTTATATAATCTATACCTTTGAATATTCTATTCCTTTACTAACCAATCTTCATAAGTATACTAATACAGTAACATTTGTGTGCGACCTATAGAAATCGCTGCTTTTGCATATTTTTAGTTATCTCAGGGTCCTTCAGACCTTTCCTTATAAGGCTGGGAAGAGGGGTCTCAGCTTAGTTTTACTGGGGGAAAGAATGTGTTCTGGCATACCAGACCGGTTTCTTTGAATTATTCAAACCGCGCTTTCATTTGTATTTCTTCCTTAGCCTTTCTGGCTAAAGAGTCATATTTATAATTTCTTCCTAATTCTACCTTCCCAACAGGATCTGTGGTTGTGTTGGTTCCTTCCCCCTCACTCCTCCCCTTTGGTTTCTCCCCATTGGCTGTAACCTGCCTTCCCCCGCCCCCTTTTCCCTCTGCTCAAAAGTTCTGGCCCTGAGCAATTTGTGCTCTCTTCCTCCCCTGGAAGCGTTCTGGAATTAAACTGAGGGACACAGTCCCGGGAAGAAAGAGCCTCCTGGTCTTTTATCTTTTGTCCTTGCTAAATCCCCTTCTCCCCCCGGTGGGCTGCAGCTAGTTGGCTGACTTCCTGGGGGTGAGAGCAGAGGGATATTAGCACACCCCATCAGCTGGATCGACACTGGAACCAGGACTGGTGATCTCCTTTCCTCTCCTACCTGATCTCTCACTCTATCTCTATTCCTTCTTTTTATTTATTTCTCTTACTACTAGAAAATAAGGGCAAAACTTATACCGATTTCCACACCAAGTGTATGCTTTGATAATAAAATTTTGCAAACTTTTTCGGACCCTTCTAGCTTTTGCCATTCCTTTTCAACAACAGGCATCTATGAATCTAGGGTGCTCCCTTCCTCTTAGGAGTGGGATGCAACACCAATAAGTATTGATAATTCTGTAAAGTGATTAAATTAAAACAGAAGTAGCTAGTATTACTGTGGTAATTTGTCAGTTACTGCAAAATATAAAAGATATTTTGTAACATAAAAAGAAAGATATCTCAATTATTTGAAATTTCCCAGACAATGCAAAAGAAACAGATGAACTACAACCCAAGAAATAATAGCAGTTGAAGCCACATCAAAGTTATGATGCTATTTTTTCATTGTAAGTGTTCCTCATTAAAAGAGCTGCAAAATGTAGGGAGGAAAAGATGGGAACTTAAAAATAACTGGTTTCATATCTATTGAAACTCGGCTCCCTAAAAATCTTAAGTAGCTTTGGTCTCTATAGACTGATACTTCCTCTGGATAGACCTTTCAGAAACCTCACTACTCTATGGATTCTGTGTCTAGCGAGATGAGTCCAGCTGATGAGAACACCAGGACATTCTCACAACCTTATTTTTCCTTTTTCCCGTGTTTTGACAAAACTGATGAAATGCTATTTCTGACCTGCTTCTCCAAATCTCAGCTGAAACTGGCTAAAATGGTCCAAAATTTTCCAGAAGAGCAGACAGCAAAGCATAACTGAGACAGACACAGTTTCTTAAAGAAAGCAGGGCTGGAAAATTATTGACTAAAACAAACAAGCAGTTCAATCCCTCAATATTACAAACAGAAAAAGATTTTTAATCCAGCTCCCTCTGGCTTCTTGTCTGAATTGCAAGTCATTCTCCCTCTCAAAAATTTGATTTTTCTACTTGCAAAAAGGGGTAAGAAGTTCAGACTTTGTAATCTGTTTCAAAATCAAAAGATGAAAAGCACTATATAAAAGCTATAACAAAGAGCTCAGGAAGTCAAATTTAATACAACAGAAACCAACATTTGCCTAATAACTCCCATTCAAAAGAGTCTGTAACCAATGAATCGTCTGATGCCACTTTGGTTTTTGTCTTTTTTTCCCTTATATATTCTCTGTATTCTTTACACATATATTTGAAATCTATTGTATTAGTGGCTAATTTTCCCAGTAACTTTCCATGCCCTTTCCCTAGGCAGAAAGAAAATAAATTTCAGAGCTCCAAGCCCTGGGGGTACAAGGCCCCTAAGCTATCTTGGTTCTTCCTGGCTACTAAGGTTGAGAATAAATTTTTGCAATAAACAAAGTACAGCTAGTACTGAGGGAGGGAAGACTTAGAAAGGGCTTGACCCAGGGGCAAATTGCCTCACCACTTGTGGTCCTAGTTGGTGCTTTTTAGTCAATTATGCTAATTCACTAAACCTATAAAACTGTATGCACCCCCTGTAGGGGTGGGCTTTTGTGCCCCTGGAAGCCTAAAAATAAAGATACACTTTAATATTACTGCCTATATTCAAGTTATCTTAAGTTTTATTTCTAAGTTGAAAAAGGCAACAGTTAAGTTGTGAGACATGACCGCTCTCTTTAAAATTTTAAAAGGTTTATTAAACCTTAAAAAATACAACAAAACACTGAATAAAGAAAAATTACAGCATCGCTGGGAGTTTGTGACTGGCAGCTGCATGCTCACTCACAAAATGGCTGCATAGCCTTTTATAGACCTAGTGTTGCATCAGGCAACCTTGGCCCTTCCCAAAGTCTGTCAGTCAACTCTTCTCGTTGTTCATTCGTGGAGACTACTTTCTTGCAACTTGATTGGAGGTCAGGTGTTGTCATGCCACACCTCCTAGTAACAAGCCTCCCCTATCCCAACTACCCCATGCAAGGGGCACATGTACACACCCTCCCTCCACATGCCCCCAACAACACCCGGGGTGGGGGGGAAGAAGGGGACTATGGGGAGAACAGAGAACGTCCAAACAACAAATCACAATAACATAACTATACATCAATAAAACTTCTCTTAACATATACATAATAATAATCCCTTAAATGTGAGAGCAAATCATCACATGACTTTACCTATAACAAGTAAATTAAGATTTATATTTTCTCCATTTCCAGTGCAAATTCCAAAGCATAATTAATGCAGATGACACATTTTTTAAAGAGAAAAGTTCTAAAATAATTAGGTTTACCTCTTTGCCTTTAGTATCTCCGTTTTCAATCCATTCAACAGTTACGCTTTCATTATCCTCATTTAGAGATGTTACCATAGCTTGGTGAATTCGGCCTAGAAAGGAAACACAAAATACGAATTAACAGATGAAATTTTTTTTTTCCAAAAGTTATTTTAAATCCTGCTCTGAGAAATGCAGATAGAAACAGAATAAAAAAAAAAGGGGGTTAAAAAAAAAAGAAGTGGTAAATAGAAAATTATTCCTGGCCACACTGTAAAATGGCTGAGATTTGATCTAGTCAGGAGCTAGACCTGGCCAGAGGCTCTAATGGGGCAGTCAGTGTACAAGTGAAAAACAATAAACAAAAAACTGAGTGGCAAGTAAATAAAATATCATGTGAAAGACACACCACTTGGACTCTTTTCTGAGTCTCCCTTTAGTGGGAATGTTTCCTGAGGTTCATTTCACAAAGGCTTGCTTGTCTCTGTTCTAGGCTGATATAAGCATCCTGACATAGGAGGGAAGTCCCCTGAAACTTTATTCTGATATCCACTTCTCGTGGGTATTTAATCAGCTGACAATTCAACTAAAATTAAATTGCTTGCAATTTAATACAAATCATAATTTATAAAACAATTATTAACACAGACTGTTATGCTGAAGTTAAGATGCCATTACTGACTTCAGCGAAATATCCAAAGCCAGAAAGCCCCCATAAAGTACAATAAAGCCAATAAGCTTTTAGTAGGAATAAAGATTTTCCTTCTCAAACACATAGTGTATTGCATTTTTTAAATGCTATCCATCATACTTTCTCTTATTTCCTGTTGTGAATTCATATTGCAAATATTGGCTTTTCGCAAGTATTATGATAAATGTTATATGCTATATGCTTTCGCTATATTCTTCTCTCTCTTAGCAAGTTATAGGCTTAGAAAGGAATTCTGAACGGTAGGGTTATGTTTCATCTGGACAAGGCAAGATAACTCCAACAGGCAGGACAATGGGAGGACCAAGCTGTTTTCAGCAGAAGGACAGTGGAAACCAGGCTGTTATCAGCAGCAGGAAGTGGTGACCAAACTGTTATCGGCAGCCAGGACCAGGCCGTTGGCAGCGGGGGAAGGATATGAAGCCCAGCTGCCCTCAAAGGAAGGATGAGAGGCCTGGACTGTTATCAACACTGACCATTTGCAGAAGAAAGGAAACCAAACTCAAAAATAATGATGATCAGCAAAAATAATGATGATCAGCAGAAATAAAAACCATACAGAGCATGTTCTAAGAAGGCAGAACCAGGGACGGGACATGCTTTGAATATGCATTAAACCCTCACAGCAGGATGGGATAAAAAGGGTGTTCCCAAGATACCAGGTGTGCTCTTGGTAGTGCGCCAAGGCACCCGGCCATAACTCTTTGCTTTATTTTATGTCTCTTATTGTCTTTATTAAACCTTTTTAAAATTTTACAGGAGTGAACTTCGTTTTTCACAATAATTTGGGGGTCTCGTCTCGGATGAAGCACCTCACCCCAGGAGAACCAGAAGATCCCAAGCGGGGGAAGGCGCCTCCCTGCCAGCTTTGGTAATCCGCTTTGGCTCTTCTGGTGTCATCGGTGGTAGCAGGGCAACACCCAGAGGACAAGAGAGAGACAAGTAAAGCAAAGAAAAAAAAGAAAAATAAAAAATAAAGCACTCCTTCAAAACCCCATAATCTTTTGGGACCTGAACAGGAATTGGTAAGTATTGATCAGGGGGGTGGAAACGGGGGGATGAATGTGTGTGAATGAGACGCAAGCTGGTTACCCCAGACCTGCAAAGCGAGAACAGTGGTCCATAGTACCACGGTTCCTATCTTTCGCGAGAAAATAGGCCGGGAATTGGACGAAGCGAAAGAAAAAGGAATGAAAGAATCCCCCCGGGGTTACTGGGACTGGGGTCTCAGGGAGGGGTTGGACCCTTGAAGGGAAGGAGCCGGGAGTTCTCCTAGTTCAGTGTACTAGGAGACGGGACAAAAAAAGAGGGTAAAAAAATAATAAATCCCCGGGAATATTGCCAGGTTGAGGGTGCAAACCACGGGAAGTATGGGATAGAATACCCAAGAAAATCTGGGGGGTTGGCCAGTGACATTAGAGGTACCTTATTATTGTATTGTCTTGGTGTGAGTGAAAATGAGTGAGGAAAACCTATTAAAGAAATGAGAATGAGTGCGTGAATGAGAGATCGTGTATAACTGTATCCTGAGGGGGGGGGGGGGGAAGGTGGACTGTAACAAGAACATTGAAAGAGGGATTTGCTTATTAACAAAAATTACAAGAATAAGAAACTAGAATAAAACTTCCAGAAGCCCTTTTTTCTCCTAATTACTTAACTATTTTCTTGTTCACATGACAACATATAGACAAAAAAAAACTTTGGTGGTTAAAACAGTCCTAATTCTTGCTATAGTCCTTTTATCAGTCTTCGTAGAGAAAAAGAAGTCTTCTTCTGCTAATCTATGGAGTTTTTCACAAGAAAACTATTTCTGTTATAGCTTTCTATTTCTCTGCCAGCTGCCTGGAAATTCTGCCATCAGTTCACTCTTCTCATTTCACGTCACTTTGAGGTGTTATGGGTCAATGAGTTTAGGGATGTCGTTTTTAAGGATGAGTTATTCAAAGGCAAAAGTTCTCTTCATCTGTTTTTGTGAGCCTCTCTGGAAACAGAAGTTTTCTCTTTGCCTTTTAAAGGCCACAAATTTTCAACTATTATTTCTCCCCTCCTGTTCCAGCATTTCACAGGATCATAACTACTTCACTATTTGTTCAAAATCTGCACTTTGAAACACTCTATTTTTCTCAATATACTCTGTCATGAATTAAAGGAGGTTTTTTTCAGAACGCTACTGTCTATCTTCATAGCTTTAACAGAAAAATATTTCAACTTATTAAAGCATCTCTTTATTTTCTCTTTCTTTTTAAAACTTAATTTTTTTCTTCACTGTCTTTGATGGTTTTATGGTGTCTCTTTACATGTTGATCACTCCCTCTCTCTCCTCCCCTCTCTCTGGAAAAAAAAAAATTAATTTGCAAGTCTTATCTAGGTAGTAAAAGAGTTAAAGTCTTGCTCAAGCTGTAGATGTTTATGGTGTCAGATTTCAGTTCAGCGGCAGAATTTGCAACTCAGGCCGGCCGGCTCCACTTTTTTTGCCCCCCACCCCTCCAATGCCTTGTCCGGCCTGGGGGAGGGAGGAGGCTGAGCTGGAGCCTGTTATATCTTCAGAAGCCGGAAACTAAAGAGTCAGAAATTCTCAGGCTTACATCTTAAGGTAGGTGTTCACAGGTTGATCTCATTTTTAATGGTCAAAATCACTGTCAAGTCTCAGAAATGGTTAGTTATTGGCTAGCAGAAAAAACTCCCATCAGCTTGCAGCAGTTTCAACTTCCCTAGCTCTCAAAGCCAAGCCTTAAAGGTGTAGAACTTAATATATAACATAAACCAGGCCATTTGGGGATACCAGTATCATAAAGTCAACCCAGGACACTCTTGTAGCACAGTTAGGCAAATCCACTCTTCCAATGCCAGCAAGTTCCATCTGTCTGCCACCCTGAGCCACACCCCAGAAGTCCAAGAGCCTCATGCAACTCCAAAAGCACAAGCCAATTGTCCTGGAGCAGTCCATATGCTGCTGCTGCTAGGCATCTGCTTCACAGTGAAACAAAGCATGGTCTTTACACATCTGCTCTTGTCTGGGTCTCCACCTTGCATCTTCTTTCCTAAGTTTCCCAACCTCACAAATCTCCTCCAGTTTTCTCCTCCAGTGATGTTTTCAAACTTCTGTTTCTGCCATTTCAGTCACAATTTGACAATTTTCCAAAGTATATGTTTTTATCCACTCTAAAACTCTTAGGACCTGCTAAAGGACAAAAAGGAAGAAAGATCTTATCCCAAATTATCTCACCTAAGAGTGCTAGTAACAGATGTATATTATTAATATATTTTTTATTGCAAAGGCTGCCTAAACATTCACACCTAGTTAAAATTAAGCAAAAAGGCTGCAGGGAAACATCAAGGAAAGTAACAGCAAATTTGTGTACTCAAATTTAACATGCAGAGAAAGAGACTAACTGAAACTCAGGCAAAGCATAGCACATGGGGGGGGGGGGGGCTTGCAGACCTGTGAGCACCCCTGGGGCAGCATTGCCTTCACATCACCAGCAACAGTACATTATATAGACATTTCTAATCTCCACACTTCTTGCCTAAAGCATAAGATTCAGTCCACCATTAAAGAAAATATAAACCCCCAAAATTAGCAAAACCCAAAATTTCCCCCTTTGTTTCACTTGGTTCCTTTCCTCTAGCATTTGCTCATGCTTCCAGTACCTAGGATTACACAGAGCGTTCAGTGTCTGATGGGAGCCATGAAAAGCTCAAACTTGCACTTGACAAACCTTCAATAGGACTATTTGTTGTAATATTTTCTATATTAGTAAAGGCCTGTCTGCACAAACCAGCCTTTGGAATAAGTCGTGATATTAAAGGCTAAGGTCCTTGAAACCTTCATGCAGAAGAGAGAGTAAAGCAAAACAATATCCTTGTGTATAGGAGAAAAAATGTAAACCTGTGTGTATTAGCCAATGGTAACTTGCTTAGCCCACGGACCCTGTAGAACCCTATAAAAGGTGTGCTAAAGATAGAAATAAACAGCGTTCACGTTTACTTCTGTGAAAGGTTGTGAATAGCTGGCGGTCTCTCAATAACTATCGATAATGTGAAAGCGAATAACATTCCTCTATGTGAAAAGCATGACCTCCCACCAATAAAAATACAACCAAAGTCAAAGACTTATTGTTAATTGAACTCACTTTGTTACTGCTTGGGATTCAACAATTATGTTTTACAGAGTTGGAATTGCAGAAGGAATATCATAATCATAGAATTGTTAAGGTTGGAAAAGACCTCTAGGATCACTGAGTCCAACTATTAACCTAGCACTGCCATCTTAACCACTAAACCATTTCCACAAGTGCCATATCCATGTGTTTTCTGAAGACTTCCAGGGATGGTGACTCTACCACTTGCCTGGGCAGTCTTTTCCAATGCTTTACAAGCCTTTCAGTGAAGAAATTCTTCCTAATGTCCAATCTAAACCTCCCCTGGTACAATTTGAGGCCATTTCCTCTGGTCTTGTCATTTGTCACCTGGGAGAAGAATCTGACCCCCACCTCACTACAGCCCCCTGTCACGGAGTTGTAGAGAGCAATAAGGTTCCCCCCAAGCCTCCTTTCCTCCAGGCTGAACAACCCTAGCTCCCTCAGATGCTCCTCATAATACTTGTTCTCTAGACCCTTCACCACCTTTGTTGCCCTTCTCTGGACATTCTCTAGAACCTCAATGTCTTTTGAAAAAAAAAAGGTGTAAGTCTGACAAAATTATTAATTATTCCCTTTTCCAGGGAAAGCTATTTTTAATGTAGGTTTTCACACAGCTTTATTACCTTTTGTCTAACAGATATAAAATTTACTTTTAAATACTTTGCAATGACCAAATTCTAAGACTGCAAAATTAACTCTACATAACACTCATCAATAGAAAAATGGCAACCTCATCTTTAAAACATCTTCACAGAGAACTACTGATATTGAAATCGGTTGGAGAATAAACTTTCAAACACAATTTGAAGTATTAGAAAGCAGGTATTCTTTATTGCAGCGCTGGACACACCCAGAGGATCTCTCCTTTAATTGAATGTGCTGTGAAACTTTACAACAGGGTATTTATTCCATCATGTTCATACATATTCATTACTACATACTTCCTAGCTAATACATAAACATCACGTTTTCTAGAACTAATTTGCATGCATCCGTCTCCTACTGGAAGTCTTTTTATGGTTCCAGAGGGTCATCTAAAGGGATCTCTGGTGGCCGTATTCATGGAATGCTTTGATATTACAGGTATTTCCTTGAACCTTTTTTTAGGGCATGCACTGTTGCCTTGTTATATAACTTGCCAAAACCCCCACTATATTCCTTATTTGCTTATTTACTGGTTCTAGCTACATTATCATCCTGTATACATACTTTTACTGTCGCCCTGAAAACTCAGCTTCTGAGCTTGCTAACATAGTTTTCCCAGGACAGTAACTGTAAACATAGATATGTGTACATTCTTTCTGTTACACGTCTTGTGATGGGCATCTCTCATGGCCAGTGCAGTTAGAAAGTGTTATCCTGACCATCCAATCCCTGGCTGTGGTCAGAAGCCTATAAATCCTGGGAGGAAAAATAAACTCTTCTTCTTCTTTCCACCACAACTCGACCTGGGTCCGTGTGATCTATTCACCTTCAGCAGCAACATTTTACATTCTTTTATCCTCATTTGCTAGTTAGTATTTAAGGTCTATCTAGCAACTTCAGGGGAACTGAAAACTTTTATTCTCTGTTACTTATCACTACCCATGGCTACTTTGTTTCCCAGGAGCAATTACAAGGCACAGAGAAGAGCGGCATTGTTGTAGTGCATCTAAAAATCTTGGTATCTCCCAAGGGTAAAACTCACCTCCGGTTTGTGTAAAGTTAGTTCCTACCTGAGAACCTTCTCCCTTCCCCCTTCCCATTGGCTGTGACCTCCCTGTATCCCCCAATCACCCCCGCCCCCTAGTATAAGAGATAAGACCCAAGGCTTTTTGGTCTCTTTCTTGCCCTGGATGGATGACATACAATAAACCTGGGATTACTCCAGCAAGTTTGGGCCTCCTGTGTCTAGATACTTTGAGTCTGTGTTGTATCCACTCCAGGACCCCCTCCGCCGCCTGTGTCCCGAGACAAGCGGGGCTCTCACCACGGGGGGTGGGACAGAGGGGTCACCCCGAGAAAGGATTACAACAGAGTGGCGCCCAGCCGTTGGGGCTGAACAAGCCCATGTTCAAAGGCTTATCAGAGCCAGGGCCAGCCGTTCTTTGGAGACTTTGGATGCCGTTTAAAATACAGCAAAAAAAAGTTTCCAAAAGGAAGTCGAAAATCCTCCGGCACCAGGGGACTGACTCCAGGGCAATGGGTATCTTTCCACCGCCAGAAATGACAGAACAAAGTAAGATTTAACTCCAACACCGGGCTGGGGGGGTGGAGAGTGAAATAGACCCCGAGGGACTGTGTTCCGTGTAACCCCTTTCAAGCAGCAGCCGTCCCAGGCTCGGCCACACAAGAGGTGGGGTTCCCACAGCCGTGGGCAGAGACGGGGGACAGGGAATTCTCCTGAGCTCTGCCACGTGTAAAGCAGTGGGGTTCCCCCAGCCATGGGCAGAGATGGGAGGAGAGGAAATTCTCCCTGCTGTCTGTACCAGTGTGAGTTTAATTGTAATCCTTGGGGTGCCAGTTTGTTTTCTGTGGTAGGGAAAATAGACAGATTGTGTGCAGAGCTGCCGTGACCTCCAGAATGGGATCCCAGCCCTCCACACAAGAAAGGAGTCATACACAAAAAAATACAGGATTTTTTAAAAACCACAAATGTAAAAATTTCAAAAAATAAGTTAAAACAGTTTGTATCATATTTGACTCAGCAAAGTGCACAGATCAAATTTTTGCAATTAGACTCAGTAATTGCCTGGAATGAAATTGGAAATTTATTAACCTTAAAAATAGAAGGAGGAGACAAATCGGCTCTGAAATTCCTCCCGGTTTTTCTTTTAATTCGAAAAGAACTGGTTAACAGAGAAATAAAAATGAAAGACAAACGGGCACTGCAGTATCCACCTAATTCCCCTAACTTTTCTCCCAAAACCTCTGCTCCTACACTGGAAGAGATACCCGGGACAAACAATACAAGTTCTAGTCCCGTGTGTCTCTCTCAGCCACCCAGTCCTGGTTCACAAACCATCAGGACCCCCTCTCTACACTCTTCTTTTCCAAGTGTTAAAGAAAATGTATCTTCCTATCCCCACGTGGCTGAAAGCCAAGATGGCACCGGCCACATGGTGAATTCCCCTGTGTATCCCCTTTCTCCTACCCATAATCCCTTCCACCCACTGGTTCCTGCCCCTAACTCTTATCACAATCCCTTTGTTCCCCCTGACATTCCACCCTGCACCACCCCCCAGCCTTGCTTGGCCCCACCCTATGACCCTGCCCCCCGAGGCTGTAACCCTATCCCTTATCCCTCCGCCCCCTGTCCCCCAGGGAGGAGGGGTGGGGAGAGAGAGAGTTACACCCCTTGCTCCTGCAGAGGGGCAGTGGGAGGGGTGTCCTGGCCCTGCCCCCCCGGGGGGGGGGGTTTGCGAGCCTACTGAGCCTGGCGCGGCAGGGTGCGGGCCCTCCTCCGGCCCCTGCGGGGGTGGGGTTGGATCTCTCCACAGGTCCAGGGAGGGAACGGGACCCCCAGAGCCTGGCGTAGCGGGGTGCAGGTCCCTGCCCAGCTCCTGCAGGGGAGGAGCTGGGCCTCTCCCCAGGTCCAGGGAGGGAATAGGGCCCCCAGAGCCTGGCTTGGGGTGGGGGGGGGGGAAAATCCCAGGGAGTACCAGCCCTGGAGAAGATGAAGTTATGCTAACAGCGACTTCTGTAATATACAATAGCAGCAGAGGAGCAATGCGATTACAGCATCAACCTTTCAATTACCAAGTAATCAAGGATATTTGTAAAATTAAGAATGATTTTGGTCGTGATAGCGAGGTCTTGAGGGGAATAATAATAACTACATTGAAATCACAGGATTTAATTCCTGCAGATATTAAAGATTTATTTCGGTGTCTGCTAACTCCCTCTGAATATGATCTTTGGGAAAGCTTATGGAAAAAATCATTAACAAAACTCCTAGCTGAACTCAAACAAAGTAATCAAAATGCATATGATACAGAGAACAATGAAATCACTTTAGAACATTTATGTGGGGAGGGAAATTGGATTAATCCTGCTGATCAAGTGAGAGTATTAACAAAGTTTATTGCAGATAAAGTTTGTGATATGGCTGAAAACATTTTTAAACAATTACCAACAGTTGATATTCAAGTCAGTTATGCTAATATTAACCAGCTCCCATCTGAGAGTTTCTTGCAGTTTGTAGATCGTCTTAGGCTACAGATACAGAGACAAGTCAAGGAACCAGTGGCCCAGACGGAACTGCTTAAAGAAATGGCCCAAAGGAATGCCAACGAGGCTTGTTGTAGAGTAATTCTGAGTCTACCTATTAATCCTCCACCCACCATAGCAGATATGATTGAAGCGTGTGCCCAGAAAGCAGATTTGTACAGTGTACACGACAAGAAACCAGGCAACCCAAGGACAGTGGCAGCAGTGACACCAGGAATGAACAAGCCACAGATGTCACCCAAACAGCTGCAGCACATCATCTGTTTCCAGTGAAGAGGCCAGGACATTTTGCAAGGAACTGCCCTCAAACCCAGCAACAAGGGAAACACCAGAAAGAAGCTGTGGCAAATAAAAAAAACTGAAGTCAAAGCGCTTTTCTGTCAAGTGCAGAGACATAAAAATGACAGACCTGAAACAGGAAAAAGACTCTGTTTTAATAGGAAAAGGGGAGGAAAGGGAGCGGGGTGGGAGACTGCAGAAATATAATTGTGAGGAACATTTGCCTAATAAGGTCTGGTGTTGGGAAGGTAGAATTAGAAAGAAATTATAAATATGACTCTATAGCCAGAAAGGCTAAGGAAGAAATACAAATGAAAGCACGGTTTGAATAATTCAAAGAAACTGGTCTGGTATGCCAGAACACATTCTTTCCCCTAATAAAACTAAGCTAAGACCCCTCTCCCCAGCCTTATAAGGAAAGGTCTGAAGGACCCTGAGATAACTAAAAATATGCAAAAGCAGCGATTTCTATAGGTTGCACACAAATGTTACTGTATTAGTATACTTAGATAGATTGGTTAGTGAAGGAATAGAATATTCAAATGTATAGATTATATAGGTAATTGTAAAAGAGAGTTCTCTCTCTTAGCTCTCTTAGCCCTCTTAGCTCTTAGCTCTCTTAGCCTTCTTGCCTCACGCTTTCTATACTCTTGCTGCTCTCTTTTTTCTGCTCTTTCCTGCCCTTCTTTATCTTTTTTTCCCCCGGCTCTCTCACTTCTGTTCTGTTACCCTCTTTCTTAGCAATCTTAAGTCTTGAACTCATGTATTCATATTTTACCCCCTTTTGTATTGTTCTCTCCGAGCCTGCTTTGAGCTCTATCTGCTGGCTCATAGCAGGCTCTCTCTCTCTCCCACGCCCTGAAATAAACTACTAACTTCTAACTCGACTATAGAGGTCTCTGCTGTGTCTCGGACCGACCACCCCGAAGTGTCTCCTACAGTCTGGCAACCGCAAAAGCGATTCAGACTTGTAACTGCTAAAGCTTTTTGTTTCAGATCTGATCGTTGGACTGTCATTGGAGTGGACTTGCAGGATAATTCACAAGACCTGGCTGGACTGGACAGTATTTTGTTATTGGAGACACAGCACACACACCAATAGAGATTGAGGTGGCTCCCATGACAATTAAGGGAGACCTAACACACCTCACTCTCTTGGCTAGATGTCCTCAACCACCCTTCTATGTAGACAAAGGGCAGGTAATAGCCCAGGTGATCCCTGTTCCAACAGAAGTCCCAGTAGATGACAAAGCACCAGGAGTCTACTGGGCAGAAGTGGTGGGTGAAGACAAACCCATTATGGGGTGTAACTTAACACACAAATCAAAACATCTCCATGTAGAATGGTTAATTGACACTGGGGCAGATGTAACTATCATACCTGAAAAGGTGTGGCCCTCACATTGGGAACTGCAACCCGTGGCAGGAAAAATACAGGGTGTTGGAGGAATGAAACTGGCAAAAATCGCTAAAGATATCGTCCAGATTGAAGGTCCGGAGGGTAGGATAGCTAGTGTCCGACCTTTTGTTATTGACTACTGTTACCACTGAAGATGAATAGATCACACGGACACAGGTCGAGGTGTGGTGAAGAGAAGAGAGAGTTTATTTTTCCCTCCAGGATTTATAGGCTCCTGACCACAGCCAGGGATTGGATGGTGAGGATAACACTTTCTCACTGCACTGGCCATGAGAGATGCCCATCACAAGACGTGTAACAGAAAGAATGTACACATATCTATGTTTACAGTTACTGTCCTGGGAAAGTCTTTAGAAAACTATGTTAGCAAGCTCAGAAGCTGAGTTTTCAGGGTGACAGACTACAAGTGCCCGCTGTGGGGAAGAGACACCATGTCCCAGTGGGGAGTGAAATTAACAATTCCTGAGACACCTCAGGATTTTTGATGGAGGCCACTGTAGAGCGTACGGTCCAAAAGCTATCTTGGTTACATAATAATCCAATTTGGGTGAAGCAGTGGCCTCTCAGCAGACAAAAACTCGGGGCGCTAGAAAAATTGGTAGAAGAATTGGCCAAGGGACACATAGTAGAAACAACCAGCCCTTGGAATTCCCAAATATTTGTGATTAAAAAGCCAGGGAAGGATAAGTGGTGCCTCCTTCAGGATTTGAGAGAAATAAACAAAAAAATAGAAGACATGGGGTCTCTTCAACCAGGTATGCCATCCTCGACTATGTTACCACAAAATTGGCTACTAGCAGTGCTGGATATTAAAGACTGTTTTTTCCAAATTCCCCTGCACCCAGCTAATGCACCAAGATTTGCCTTTTCCATTCCCACAATTAACAGAGAAGCCCCAATGAAACGGTACCACTGGAAAGTACTACCTCAGGGGATGAAAGTGAGCCCCTTCATCTGCCACTGGTATGTGGGGGTCATTGCTGTCCTCAGTGCGTGCTGAAAAAAGAGATGCCATCATTTTGCATTATATGGATGATGTATTAGTGTGCTGTCCCAATAACAACATGCTGCAAGACACCCTTGACAGAGTGGTTCAAGTTTTAACCTCTGCTGGATTCCAATTGCAGGAAGACAAGGTTCAAAGGATGCCACCTTGGAAATACTTGGGCCTGGAAATTACTGCATGGACTGTTGCTCCACAAAAATTGGAAAATATTGGTAATCCTAAAACTCTAGCAGATCTCCATTCCCTATGCAGGTCACTAAACTGGGTCAGACCCTGGCTAGGTCTCACTAATGAAGACCTGAGCTCCCTGCTCAATTTATTGAAAGGGATGAGAAAGCTGCTGTCTCCCAGGGAGCTGACTCCAGAAGCAAAAACTGTGATTGAAAAGGCACAAAAGGCCTTGACAGAAAGACAGGAACATTGCTTCAAACCTGAGCTGCCTTTCAAATTTATTGTCCTGGGGAAGTTGCCACATCTACATGGGTTAATATTCCAGTGGGCCGAGGGGCAGAGAGATCCACTCAATAATAGAATGGGTCTTCCTCTCCCATCAACGACCCAAAACTATCATCAAGCCACAAGAGCTGATGGCTCAGCTGATTCAAAAGGCCAGGGTAAGGCTGCGGGAACTGGTAGGGCGTGACTTTATGTGTATTCACCTCCCAGTCAGGGTCTCTGGAGAAGGCAAACACTCCCCTGAGAAAGTGACCAAAGAGATGTTTGAGCATCTGCTGCAGAGCAATGCTAACCTCCAGTTTGCTCTAGACAGCTATAGTGGGCAAATTTCAGTTCATGTGCCAGCACACAAATTGTTTCATGAGGAATTCCACCTCATTCCTCATGAGAAAAGGAGCCAAAGGCCACTCAAAGATCTCACAGTGTTCACTGATGCATCTGGGACATCCCACAAGTCGGTGATGACTTGGAGAAATCCACAGACTCAGCTTTGGGAAGCTGATGTTGAGTTTGTAGAAGGGTCACACCAGATAGCTGAACTAGCTGCGGTCATGAGAGCCTTTGAGAAGTTTTCAGAACCAATTAATTTAATTACTGACTCAGCCTACGTAGCAGGAGTGGTGTCCAGAGCGGAACAGGCAGTTCTCAAGGACATTGAGAATGAACATCTCTTTAGATTGCTTTCAAAACTGATTGATTTCAAATCGAGAACAACCTTTCTATGTGATGCATATAAGGTCGCATACCCCTTTGACAGGTGAAATCACTGAAGGAAACCAGAAGGCTGATTCCCTTGCTGCCCCAGGTGAAAAGGTACGTCTCCCAGATGTGTGCCAACAGGCAAAAATAAGTCACCAGCAATACCATCAAAATGTGCCAGGACTGATTCGTCAGTTCCAGCTGACACGGGATCGGGCTAAAGCAATCGTGGCTACCTGTCCCAATTGCCAGCTCCAGGCAGTGCTATCATTAGGCATCAGGGTTAATCCCCGAGGAATTGAAAGCTGTGAAGTGCGGCAAACAGACATTACACATATCCCCAGTTTTGGTCGCCTTAAGTATGTACATGTGAGCATTGATACATACTCAGGAGCAGTGTATGCTTCTGCTCGTGCAGGAGAAAAATCTGTACATGCCAAACAACACTTAGTACAGGCCTTTTCTGTATTGGGAATCCCTAAAGAAATTAAAACTGATAATGGCCCAGCGTATCAATCCAAAGAGTTCCTAGAATTTGTCCAGCAGTGGGGAGTGGAACATAAAACTGGCATCCCCCACTCCTCCACAGGTCAAGCGGTGATTGAGCGTACACACCAGATGCTTAAACAAGTCCTAGCCAGGCAAGGTAGCTAGGCAGTGTGGATGTCTCCACAACAGAAACTCTGTAAAGCTCTGTTTACCATTAATTTCCTAAACTGCTCATTTGAAAACATGAATCCTCCTGTGACTCGGAAAAAAAAAAAAAAAAAAAAAAAAAGGAGCAAATGTGGCAGTGTGCCTCAGGGGAGACAAAGAGTTATATTGTCCCACCCCAAACCCCTTGTGAAAGGCAGCCCAGGTGTTCTGATTGGGTTTGAGTCCCTAGGGGGTTTCTCCCTTGGTGTGCTTCTACTGGTCCCTGACCCTGAACTCCACCCTCAGGGGTGGAAACCCTCAAAAGTTCTCTCAAAAACCCCTGCTGTGCCTCTGTTCGGAGCTCTCTGTTCTTGACCTGAGTTTGTTCCCATGCTGAATAAATGGTTTTATGAACCGAGAGCCCGTCTTGTGGGTGTTCTATACTGGTCCCCAGAATCCTGCGGCTTCTCTGGACGAGATCCTGAGGTTGCTGATTGCAACATATGGAATTAGAGCACCTGGGCCACCCTTCACAAGGGGTTTGGGGTGGGACAATGTAACTCTGTCTCCCCTGAGGCACACTGCCATATGGCATGAGACAAGGAGATCTAGCCCTGTATTCTCTAATGGTGGTTCCACTTGGGAAAAACATTTAACATAGCAGGTGTACTTCACTGTTCTCTAGTAAATCAATGGCTTATGGATGTTCTAAGCCACAACTTAACTGTTTATCATTATACTTTCTGGGGATATGCAGAAAATGCATTTTCAGGGTATCAATCACAGTACTGTCTTATAGCTAAGCACTTACAGAATTCAAAGTATCTCTTTACAGAGGTCAAAGTTGTAGGAAGATCATGTCAACCACCTGTCTATTTGGAACACTATAGTAGGCTATAGGCTTTTGTCCAGGGTAACCCAATAGGTTAATGTAATCCATATCTATCTGTGCCCAGAATTGTTACAGTCTCTTTAAGACCCTGCAGCTGGAAAACCGAACGGCAGGGCCTGGGCTGGGGGATTCCCTGGGCGAGTTGCCCAAGCAATGCTCTCTATTGTTTTGTAGCTCTTCTTCAAGGCAGAGGCTCTCCTTTGTGTTTGTTTCTCTCTGGCCTCCAAAGGAGGGGGTTGTTTTGGACAAATTTCTGGACTCACAACAGTATCAACTCCAGAAACTGCATTTCACAATCAAACACTGTTTCAGAGTGAAATTTGCAACACCTTTGGCAGCATGAAGTGGGACCCGGTCCAGGGTCGGGCCACTGCTTGTCAGTGTTTGAGAGTCATTTTTTTTTTCTGTCTCCCCCAATCAGAACAAGGACCCGAGACAGCAGCACCAACACTGGAAGAGTCCAGTGGGTGGCAGGAAGGAGCACAGAACGGGAGCACTGACCTCACACACACCAGCAATTCCCATCTGCCACTAGAACTGCTTTGTAAGCTCCTACCTTTCCTCTTTTTTTGTTCTGGGGGAAGGTTGAGTCAAGCAGGGTTTGTTCACCATCTCCCTTTTGTCTCCTGCACTGCGCAGTCGCCTGTGGAGTGTGCCATCTTGGGGAAGAGGTCATTCCATCATTTTGAATTTCTCTTTGCTGCCAGAGAGTCCACAAGATTTCAGCAACTTAGTAACTAATGATTATTGCACTTATTTTTTGCCTGTTGCTATTTAATTTTTTTTTAGTAAATTGCTTTTTTTTCCCCACTTATATCTACTCGTATTCGTTTCTCCTTATCCATGGAGATTGGTTAAAGCTATAAGGGGAGGTAACTCAGAGTGTTCAGCTCTTAAAATTTTCTTAAACCAAGAAAGCTTTTTAATTCTTCAAGTGAAAAATAAAAAATAGTGCTCAAACAGCGGTATAACAGCTGTGAACATTTTAAGGAGAGGAATGAGGACAAAAAAATAAGAAACAGTGCATGTGCCTGTACGTATATAATATGAACAGATTCACATCGATAACTAACATCAGTTTAAGGCAATCTACATCTGAATTATCATACGTTTAGTTCCCTAAATTTAACTAAAAACTAACACTGATGCAGTAGACAGACAAAAGTAGCCCTAAGCTAATCTTAAACAACTGTGGAATCACATCAATAGTCAAGATTAACTGTAGCTAACTTAATTATGAGTGCCTAACAGTCTTAAGTATCTAAATCTCTACTAAAACCCAGGAAAAATTGGTCAAATACTGTAGCCAGGAACGTTTGTTTTAATGTCTACGTTCAGTTCTGTATTGAGAACAATTTAAGTAAAACCCCAAATATCAAGTCACAATAAAGGGGTTTGAAAAATACAACTGCAAGCAAATTTTCAAAATTACATTAGAAGAAACTGTAACTATTCTCTCCTCAAAAAAATAAAAATAAATACAAGGAAACATTAACTTCTGAAAAGACACAAGTGGCAAAACTGGAAAACATAGATAAGCTCTCAAGCAAACAAAAAGAATTGCTAATATACCTAAAAGCTTGTTCATGTTTTTGAAAGAGATGAACAAAAATAACACAGAAATGTATTCCAGCTCCAAAAAACCTACCCTACATTTGAAAATACACACTGAGAGCATCTAGGCTTCTAAATAACTCTAACTATGCTACAGAGGCATTATGAGAAATTGATTATTAACAGCCAATATTTTCTTAAAAACCCTTTAAATTATAAACACCATCATGCTTGACCATATATTTTGCTTACTACTGTAATAGTTTAGGAATGGTATTCTCCCATTTAGTGTTCCCACTCAAACACCCCAGACCATGCACCACTTGCTCACTCCCCCCCCTTCCCTTGTGGTGGAATGGAAAGGAGAATTGGAGGTACAAAAGGTAAAGATCATGGGTTGAGAGAAGAACAATTTACTGGAAACAGCAATGAGATAAGACAACAAACAGTAACAACAACAACATTAACAGAGTGTACAAGAGAGGAGAATGATTTACACGTGAGTACTCATCACGCAGAAACCAGCAGCACCCGACTGCACACCAGGACAACTACACATTCTCACTACTGGACAAAGTTAAGACCTCTTGGAGTCCTTACTGTGGACTTCTCTATCTTACTTTTTGTATTACATTAGGAATTTGACTCTATTCTGAAAATTTAACATAAACCTTTAATTTAGCAGAAGTCATTGATTTCTTTTCCTCTATGACTAACATATTGTGGTTATTTATAGTGAATACCATATTTTAGTGCTCACAAGGGGTTGAACATGTGTCATGGGGTAGCTTCACCTTTAAGACAGATTGGAGAGAAGGGAAGTTGAAGCTACTGGTGGCTGATGGGAGTTTTTCTTCCAGACCAATTATCAGTCATTTCCAAGAATTGACAGCTGTTCTGACCATTAAAAAGTGAATTCAACTTGTAAACACCCCCTTAAGAAGTACACTCAGAACTCTCTCGCTCTCTTTTGGTTCCCGGCTTTGAGAAGGTAACAGGCTCTGTAATAACCTCCTCCACTCCCCCCCCCCCCCCTCTCGGCCGATGAAGGCCGCAAGAGACGAGAGGGAAAGGGGGGGGAGGAGAGGGAAGCAGAGCCTGGCAGCTTGGTTCAGTTTTCAGGGTCTGCTGCTGGACTGAAACCTGACACTATGAACTTTTGCAGCTTTCCTAAAGCTTTTAATTCTTTTACTACCTGGATAAACAAACAGATTACTCCTTTTTCTTAGAAAAGACAGAGAAAGAGAGACAATTAACATGTAAGACATCATAAAACCACCAAAAACAGTGAAGAAAAGAGTTAAGTTTAAATAAGAAAGAGAAAGAAGATGCTTGCCGCTGAAATGTCTTTCTGTTACAGCTATGGAGATGGACACTAGTAGTTTAAAGACTCCTTTAATTCATGACTAGAGTATGGGAGGAATAGAGTATTCAAAGTGTGGACTTTAGAGAAAAGAGAGAGTGGTTGTGATACTGTGAGTTGCTGGAAATTACAAGTAAAGTGAAGATTTTAAAGCCTTGAGGGGCAAGGAGATGGCTGTTTTCCAGGAAGGCTCACAGAAACAAATGAATAAGACTTCTACCTTTGAATAACTTATCCTTAAAAATGGCATCCCTGGACTCATTTGACCCATGCACACCTCAGAGTAGTGTGAGATGGGAGGAGTGAACTCTAAAAACTCCATAGATTGGCAGAAAGAGACTTCTGTTTCTCTACAAAGACTGATGAAAAGACTCTAGCAAAAATTAAGACTGTTTTTGACCACCAAGGTTCTAAAGTTTTTGTCTCTATGTTGTTATGTGTACAAAGAAATGGTCAAGTAGTGGGAAGTAAAAGGGTTTTCTGAAAGTTTATTCTGGTATTCTTATTCTTGTAGTTTGTTAATAAACTGTCTTTATTCCTTTTAAGTTTTAAGCCTGTTTTGCTCTTATTTTAATCCATACCTCACAGCAAGAAATAAGCAATTTTTTGTTACTAGTTTAAAACCACGACAACATGGAATTCTCCTTCTGATCCCAAGAGTCCAGCCATACAGTATGGTGAGGAAGACAAGATGATCCAATAAGCAATAAGATGAGAAAAAAGTTTAAAAAAAAAATCAAACTTTAATGTTTGCAAAGAAACAACAAACAAGAACACCACAATGAAATGAATGTACTCCATTCTGTTACTTATTTCTCAAGCACCTAAACAAGAAATCACAGTGGCACATTCCACAGGTCATGCCAACAAAAATGCTACAGATTTTGTGCTCCAGGAAAGGAGTAAAGAAGCTTATGTGCTAAATTCTTCATACTGTTCAGTCATTTCTCTACATTGTCCTACGGTAAGTGGATGTATTAAAAGAACTCAAAAGGCTAATTTATCTTCTGGAGCAAATAGAAAGTTACTTTTGCAATAACATTACTCTTCTGTCATGCATGACCTCTTCCCAACAATTTAATGCCTTTTCTCACCTCAGCAAGATGGGGAGCCATACTTGCTGCCATTCTGCCAAGCAGCAGCATGGCAAAGTCTTCAGCTCATAAAACCATAAGAAGAAAACATGAGTAAAACTGTGCCTGATGTCCAGGTGTTAGGAAGACAAATTACTTGTCTGTAAAATTGCCTTCTTAAGGTTTAGGGCTTGACGTGCTTCAATGATCGCAGACCCCAGGGGGAAGTTAACAAAGCTTGGGAAGAAGGATGCACTACTGATAGTGGGCACAAAGAATGCAGAATTTATGGGCCACAAGGACATCTGGCAGAACCCCCAAGATAAGGAAGAAACTAATAAAGCCAACTCAGCAGTTGTGCTGAAATCAACTCCAACTGGGTAAAAGGTAATTCTTGTAGGGGCAGATCACAACCACCGACTCATGGACCACCAAACCAAGAAACCCACCAGCTCAAAAGAAGAGAAAGACCGAGGATGAAGACTAATTAGCATGGGAAGTAAGAGAATCATTAACCAATAGAAGACAGAATACTAATTAATAAGAGAACTATGTAACTTGTAGCCAATGAACATTAAGGCCTTTCTTTGCTAAATGTATAAATAGTGAAAAGTTTTGGTAGTTGTTGCGCTGGCTTTGTGGATTTGCCACCCAGCACCCCTTTCTGCTCAGAATTGTAAATAAATCAAATACTTTGACTCTGTGTGTTGATTGGCCTCTTGCATACCAGGTGAAAGAACCTGTTTTGGGACAATAAACACAGGAAACAGGCCATTATAGAGAGTGGGTAGAAAGAGCAATAACTTCATCCACTGAACAGAAATAAAGGATAGATTCCCCTAAAGGGAAAAACACACAATACAAACTGTGTAGTCCTAGTAGCCATATACAGCTACAGACATTATTGCCAGTATGTAATGCTGTGTTAAACACACAGAACAAACATGGGATTCCCTGAAGATCAGGACTTCGACTCTTGTCAAAAGCTATTTATACAAAATACAGAAGGTCTACATAAATATCTGAGAATCTGGGAGTTACAGTGAAAATATACTTACTGCATAACAAAAGCCAAACACTTAAAAAGTTATTTGAAAAAGGACACAGAAAATTTAACAAATCCTCTTCCAACAATCCCCAGAAACTCTGGATGTAACAATATGAGAACTTACACTGGATACGTAGGCCACAATGTTGGATCCATTAGATCAACCAGCAAAAGTAAATTTGAAATCTTGCATGAGATATGGCCGCTATGGAAGGACAAAGACACATTGTGTCCATATGGCTTTGTTGTGGTTTCACACTGGCCAAATGCTAGGCACCCACAAAAAGCTGCTCATTCACCCTTCCCTGCTACAGCTGGGCAGAGGAGGAAAAAAAAATTAAACGAAAGGGTTCATGAGTTGAGATAAGGACTGGGAAAAAACACTCCAAGGGCAAAACAAGCTCAACTTAAAAGTACAAAGTGAATTTATTACTAACAAAATCAGAGGAGAATAATGAAAAGTAAAATAAGCCCTTAAAACACCTTTTCTTCCCCCAACCCTTCCCTCCTTCCCCCTGACGGCACAGGAGATGGCATGGGGGTTTGGTCAATTCATCACCCGAGATCTTCTTCTGCTTCTCAGGGAGAGGAGTCCTTCCCCAGCTATGCTGTGAGGTCCCATTGAGACACAAACTTTGAAGAATTTAAGATTTTAGAGAAGCTGAGGCCATAATTAAAAATAAGCCTTGTTAAATCTAATTAAAAAAATAGATGGGCCTGTGGATACTAAATGCAAAAATCAAGCAGGGAACAGAGCTTGTGTGAAACTGAGTCACACAGGCTTCTCAGTCTGGCCTGGGAAAGCATAAGAAGGAATCCAAACAGTCCTTGGTAAAGGACAACAATCTGCAGGTGTTGTTTAGTCAAGGGGTGGTGTTCCACTTATGGTGATGTGTTGCTTTAATGACCAATGAGAGTTTTACCTTTCGGACCTTCTCAAACATGTGTATAAAAGAAGATTAAGATTAATAAACTTTGCTCTCTTGGACAATGCAGCTAAGAGAGTCATGTCATACTGCTTTGCTGTTCTTAATATAGTGTGACATGGGCCTTGCTAAAATTAAAGGTAGATAGAGAGGCTTTTCTAAAATTAGAGGTTAATCATTGGCTAATAACTAATTGTCTGTGAACTTCATGCTTGTTCAGCTGGGCTTATAATGAGAAACAAAGAATCTGGTAAGGAACTTCAAGAACATAAGACAATTGCAAATCAGAAACCCATTGAAGACATGAAACTAGGAGCCCAGCCAAGGGTCCATTTGTCACTTTACATTGAAAAAGTAGAAAGGTCAGAACGAGGAAGAGCCATATCCCTTCCTCCCTTTTGTGACCCCTACTCATAATAGGACCATCGACTCATTTCAAGGAACAAACTACGCATGCTTAATTGCTTTTTTCCTAATTAGCATAGGAAGCGGAGAGTGGGTGGCAACTGGGTTATGAATATGCATTTGTATTCAATATTTCTGTAAATAAAAAGCCTGTATTGGGGCTGTATGTATTAAGGGGTGATCCGACACATTGGCCCATTGCTGCTAGTAAACATACACTTGGTAACCTTAAAACTGTTAGTCTTTGTCCATCTCAGTTAGATATTGGTACTAGATCATATCCATATTTTGGTAAATCACCGTCCCATGGGAGACAGTTCTCCATGAACTTCTCCAACATGGGTCCACTCTCACGAGCAGCAGTCCTCCCAAAACTGCTGCAGTGTGGGTTACTATTCCACAGGGTGCAGGTCTCCAAGGACAGGCTGCTCCAGCTTGGAAGCAGGGGTCCCCTCTCTCCACTGTGTCTTCCACTGGATCACAACCTCCTCCAGGCATCCACCCACTATGGCATGAGCACCTCCCCCACAGGCTGTGGGTGGGTCTCTGAATCCCCTGTGGACTTCCATGGGCTGCAGGGGGACAACCTGCTTCACCATGGTCATCACCACGGCCTGCAGAGGAATCTTGGTTCCGGTGCCTGGAGCACCTCTCCTCCCCTTCCCTTTTCACTGACCTTGGTGCCTCTATGTTGTTTCCCTCACATGTTCTCACTTCCTCCTCTTCTCCGTCTAGGAAAAAAACCTGTCCCTCCACTCTGTTTTGATTTTCTTCTTAAATATGTTTTCACATAGGCACTACCACCATCTCTAATTGGCCCAGCCTTGGTCAGTGGTATGTCCAACTTCAGATCCATCAGGGATTGTCTCTGCCAGACATGGTGGAAGCTTCTAGCAGCTTCTTACAGAAGCCACCTCTGTGGCCCCCCTGCGACCAAAAACCAGGCCATTCAAAACCAACACACACTTACTTAGGGATTAGGTAATTGAGTGAAATTATTTAAATATGGTAACAAAAAACCCAAAACACCTTAATAACAAGGAAGGAATAGATGTATATCACAAAAGGAAAGAGCAAAAGCACATTACCATTTAAAGCTATCCTCAAGAGCTTGTAAAATAGGGTGACTATCCAAATCTGAATGGTGTTACATTACAAAAATATAGTCTTGTTTGTGTTTGAAGGTGAAACAGTTGCAATGATGTTTGGGCAAGTCTAAGGAGAAAGGAGCTACCAGTAGGTTTTTGGACTAGATCATCTTTGACGGTGACCAATTCCAGCTGCTTCAGAGACAAGTGAAGAAAATTCTTAAGTAGACAATTACAAAATAGCTACACGTAATTTCTTTCTACCTCCCATCAGTTAGAGATTATTTAAACTACAGACTCAGGGAAATCAGAAACCACTTTTTACAGTTGCTGGTGGTTTTACTTTTAATTTTTAGTATAAAATTGGATATTCCTACCATCCACATCAACATCCTTCTTAAAATTCTGCTATGCTTCTAGCTTCCATCTCCTCTGGCAACAAGCTCCATGTGCTAGCTGTACCTAGGTTGTTCTCCTTTATAAGTTTTTTTTCTCTTTCAAACACTGACAGCTCTCCTGTTCTTGTATTATGAAAAAAAAATGGGCACAAGCTCATGATCTTTCTTTTTTACACTATTTGAAAGTTAATCTCTAAAAATTCACCACTTTCATTCCTAGAAGTTCTGTCAAATCTTTAGCCACTCTTCCAATTACAAGAACATCCCTTCTCCTCATGCCTGTTACATTAATTCTGACAGAGTGAGACCAGAAATGTATTTTCCCCCTGCTTTTCAAATGAGAAAACATATAATTAATTTCCTTGTCCTAGGTAGTATTTCAGATCTGCAGACAGAGAAAACAGAAACAGCCTGAGGAAGAAATGGACAGAACACAATTGGACTAAAAAAATAAAGGGAAAACACTAGACAACCTACTAAAGGGCTGCAGTGCATAAGAAATGTATCCTAGTTCAGCAAAAGACTGAATTTACGGGGGAAAAAAGTGAGATATTATTTCTCCAGGTAGTTATATAGGTCTTTGTCATCTTTAACTGAATACTGCACAAGAAGTGGAGATACAGGTCTAAGTTCACACATAAAGCAGGGGGCTATTATTTGAGTAAAGGAAATTCATACACAAACAAATGCCCATATTTAGACCTCAACAAGGATCATCTTCTGGACAGGAGGAAACACCATTACAGCAGATCTCATGGGTACCTTCTGGCCACACCTCTACTTCCCTAAGCTTCCATGTGGTAAGGCACAATTTTCAAGAAGACTGGAAATGCAGTTCATTCTTAGCAATTCACAGCCTAAAATGAACGAGTTCTTTCCTGTGTCCAAGACAGATTACTAAGGCATATTTCAAGCAGCATACATAAATTATGCTGAAAGAAGTAGTAAATTTCAGTATAAAAAATTATTATAAAAAGCCAAACTAGCTGACTTAATATGCTCTAACATTATATGAGCTTAACTAGTTATTTTAATTATAACTGAAAATATTATCTGAAACTCTAGACAACATTTACACCAATGTTTACCTACTGAGAAAAAACAGACACACAGCAAGCAGCTCTGCAGCATTAGTCCTTGAAAATGTTGGGGTTTATCCAAACACTGGCTTTCATGTGTTTTTAGCCACAGGTTCTAATAATATACAACATCTCTTTTCTATTCAGTCCTATAAGAAATCCCTCATGAAACACTTAAAACTAATGAGAACTTGTAAAAAGTTACAGAATATGTAACTTCTTTCCATAATGTTCTGGTTACATTCATTGCATTCTTTATGGCTTTGCAATTTTGTTGTAATGAACAAGTATGACTTTTAACAGTGGTGTTTCACCAAAAGAAGTGCTATTCTGTCAGTCTTTTTATTTAAAGAAAAATAAAGTTAGCTGAAATTAATCAAGCTCTGTGTTCAGAAAAACTGTTTAGCATAACTGGTGGGGAGATGGGAAAAAATGCACACTTTTTCAAATGACCCAACTAAGATACTGAAACTTTATTCTTCTCTGGATTCAGCAAATAAACAGGTAAATAAGAAAAATTTTAAAAATTATTATATTTACATCTCAAAACAATTTTAGTTTTAAAAAAGGACTTCATTCAGACAAGGCAATGTGAAGAAAAAAAAAGCCCAGACCAACACACCATTTTCTCCAAAATTTTTTTAAATTGTTTTAATCATGTTTTCATCCTAGAGTAGGTGGTACAATACACAGCCCTGATTCTAGCTAGATTGTAGTTTTGTGTGGAGCAGATTCAAGTAGCTCACAGTTACTGAACAAGATCATACTTTTCACCTTCACCTTATCCATGCATTTCCTATACACTGATAGTGTTGAGGTCACAGATCCCTCTGAGTCATTTGAGCTCACTAATCCGGTAGAAAACTAGCACATCCAAAAGTTTTTTACTGTGTTTAGTGAACCAAAACATCAATTAATATATTAAATCAGAGAAAAAAAACCACATTGCTGTGTTGGTTTTGGCTGGGGTAGAGTTGGTTTTCTTCCCAGTGGCTGGTATGTGGCTATGTTTTGCACTTGTGCTGAACACAGGGCTGATAATATAAACACTTTTTTTATTCCTGAGCAGGGCTTACACAGAGCCAAGGTCTTTGCTGCTTTTTGTACTTCCATGCTGGGGAAGGAGCTGGGGGGTGCATGGGAGGTTGGGAGGAGACAGCTGGGACAGCTGACTTCAACTGACCAAAGGGATATTTCAGACCATATGACATCATGCTCAGTATATACAATGAGGGAAAGAAGGAGGAGGGGGACATTTGAAGTTATGGCATTTGTCTTCCCAAATAACTGTTACATGTGATGTATTCCTGCTTTCCTGGAAATGGCTGAACACCTGCCTGCTCATGGGAAGTGGTGAATTAATTCCTCAGTTTGTGTGTGTAGCTTTTGCTTTTCCTAATAAATTGTCTTTATCTCAACCCATGAGTTCTCTCACTTTTACCCTTATAATTCTCTCCCTGATCCTACTGGGGGGAGAGTGAGCGAGTGGCTGCATGGGGCTTGGTGACTGGCTGGGTTTAAACTGTGACAATTGGCCACACTGGATGGGAGAGTTTGTAGAAACAACAGCTGACAGGCAACAAGACCCTCGCCCTGTCAGAAGCAGATAGATCAATCTCAGTTACCTGTGCAACCACAGTTCAGGTCAGAAACCTACCTTCTGAAAGGCAATGCAACCTAAATGCAATCTAGTGCTGTCTGTCCTTTGATATATTTCTTAAAATGTTCCCTTCCACATACCTAGGACAGTTTCTCCTATAATTTACTGGAAAGAGAATGACAGGACAGAGGAGTAGCCGGAGTCATAATGGAGCATCTCCACCTCCAGTCCCAATGAAAAACAAGCAAACCTCACAATAACCAGGACTCTAACTATGGTATGACACTGCAGTCTGGTTGCTCACAAGGGCCAAATTAATACAAATGCTCAAAATTCTATAGTTTGAGCAACTGCTCTGAAGGCATCTCCCTACTATATTACTGATGTGTAATATATTTAATGTGCTGCATCATATATGTAAGTGATACAGCAAAATATGTAAACCATTAACAGTACTGAAAATAAGGATTGTTATGTTCAAGAGTTACTGTTCTCACTTCTGACATTATGAACAGCAGAACCTGGGAGGACGGGGGAAGAAGCAAAACTTTCTCATGCCTTATTTTACAAAGGCACACAAAACAAACAGCAACATTTATTAGAAGCCTCAGAAGAAGTTTTACAAGTTGCTACAGTGAGGTTTTTTGAAACCTCAGACAGAGATCTTCAGGAGTTATGCAAATAACTGCCAGACGAATCAGATCCTTCATGTGACATACAAGCCATTAAGCACAAATTAAGGGCTTAGGTTTAATATAGTGTCCAGGTAACACTGACTATTATTTTATCATAGGGTTGAACTGCAGTATGGGACATGAGTAGACAAGCTGCATAAAGCTTGCTGGATGCTCATTTCCTGTTTTATTGTTACTATGGGGTTAAATTAGTTTCTGAAAATGTTTCTTAAAATCTTGTAGTTAGACCTCAAGAATGCTTGGTATTAGGGATGGTCTAGCAAGCTGAAATTTTTACGGTAAAGGGAGCTGGTACTTGGGGTCTCCAAGATACCCACCCAGAGATAAGATCCGTACATGTTCGTACAAGGATGAGCTAACTTTCATGAAGCAATATCAATAAAGTTAATGAAGATTTATTAATGAAGCAATATTGATAAGGTTGTTATAGTGATTACTGCTACAGCTGAAATTGTATAAATATGTGCACTTTGGACAAAGACGATGGAGCTAGATTTGGGTTGCTGATACCCCTAGTTCCCGTGTGCTTCAATAAAGCACCTGCATATAATCAGTCCGTGATTATGTGTGTTCCTGAGCGCTAACATTATGACCACGCTAACTTCAGTGCCTTTGACCTCCAGGTCTTTCTTCCCTTAAAAACATCTTCTTATTCTTTAACAAGCTCTTGAATCCAGGAGATGAAAAAAAAAAAAAGAGAAAAGAAAAAAAGACTTTCCAGAAAATCCCAGCAGAACCCCACCCCTATTTAGTAGGTGTCATAGATCTCAGAGGCATTCCCTCCCCTCTCTATGTTGCAGTCTGGAGTGTGAAGAACAAGTTGGCTTTCTTCGTTGACAACCTCTACAACAGATTATGTATTCCCAATCACATTGAAGACCTGAAGTCACAAATGACTTGTCATTGATTCAGTCAGTGAACTTCCCATTTCAGTTCTCACTCCGGATGAATACGATGAACTAGTACCCTAAACCTAACACACACACTTCCTTTATTCATGTGTATTTTTAGTCAGCAACATACATCCTCCCATCAAGAGATACTGGGCAAGATGAGAAACACTGGATCCCCAACAGAGAAAAAATAGCTCATGGGCATAAATAGCAAATACTCTTCGTGTATTTTAATCATAAGGAACAACTGGAATAATAATACCAAGTTTTTTGTCAAATGATGAAAGCATCTAAAGGCATTTCTGTCAGAGCATACTGTTGTCATTTTTTCAGAACATGGCTCAAACGCCAAAGCAAACAAGAAGTCGTTAATTTGCATTAAAAGCCTTTCCTCCTTCCGTTACCTTATCCCCTTCCACTTACCCGCCAAAACCTCCCCATGCTTTCCTCCCATCCACACCCCTTTCTCCCCCAAATCACCTCAACCCTATCCACAGCCACCCCGCACGTCTCATAGCTCACCCCAAACTTGTCCCGTTTTCTCCTCTTCCATGAGCCCCTTCCATCCCTGCTTCATCCCTCTCGCACCCCCATTCTCCCCCCCCAGTTTCAGCCTCAACCCACCGCCGGGCGACCCCCCCGTCGCCTCCTCGGCCTGCTGCATACTCCCCGCCCCCAGCGGTACCCGCCGCCGCCGCTCATGCCTCACGCAACCACCCTCCACCGCCAAGCGCGAGCGCTCCCCTGACAACCGCAGCGCGCACCAGGCTCAGCCACTTCCCAGCCCCGCGCACAATAGGTCCCGCAGGCAGCCTCCTCCCAGCCTCCTCCCCTTCCCCCCCCCCCCCCCCCCCACCACTGCGCCACGCACTAGGGCCACAGCACTCGGCCACTTCGTCGAACTGGCCCCCTCCCGCCGCCCCTGCCCCACTGACCATCGCTGCGCTTGATCTCCACATAGATCCCTATGTGAACCTTGCTGAAGTTGGCCGCTGCCATCGCTTCATGGGGCAGCCGGGGATATCGGAGGCGCTGCCGGACAGCGCACAGAGGGCAGTGAGGGCGCGCACAGAAGCGACGGCGGCGATAGCAGCACCGACCGCGGCGGTTTCGAGAGGACAGGCGGGCGGAAAGGGGGGGGCGGAGAGAAAAAGTAAAGGCGCCGGCCGGATATAACAAACACTGGTACTTGCAGCGCCTGTGCAGCTCGCCGCGGCATCGCGACAGGCCCGGCTCACGGAAAAAGGCGGGGGCAGAAGCTCTGCCGCGGTTTGTCCTCCGCCCTTCACGGCACCTGGGCGGGGCTGGCACAAGATGGGCGCCCCCACTCCCAAGGGGCTGCCTCCGTGCTCGCTTTAGCCTGGGCTAGATGTTCGTCCCAGCTGCGAGCCTCCTGTGCGATCCTCTCCTCTTGGCCCTGTCTCTGACTTAACACAGACGTGCACCTATTTGTCACCAGATGGTGACTGAGCTGCCTTGAAGCTTTAATGTAATAGCTTTATCTGCCTAATATCTACTCATAAGGCTCCCGTTTGCAAAGTAAAGCAGCTTAGAAGCATGCTTTGTACTTGCTCCCCAACCTGCCAGCATCAGTCCAAATAAGTCCACACTGTCAACAGTATCCATCCATCTTCACCTTGTCAGGAAAATTAATCCACAAACACCAGAGGTTTATGTCCAAAAAGGAGACAGAGGAGTCCTTTTACTTTATTCGAATAAAGGGAGAGGCCATGGGGCATTCCCCTGGGGTCTCTCAAATTTTTGGAGGGCGCAGCCTCCTTTTTATCCTAATTCCCGGCCGCTTGTCCCTTCTCTCTTTCCCCATAAGCTGAGGTACTTGAGAGGTACAGGCTTCCCAGAACGCCTGATACTGGTGGCGATACCTTCCCCCCCTCGAAATGCATAATCCCTTCTTAATTCTTAACTTTTGTGGAATTTATGGTGGTCTTTCAGTGCCTTTTTGATCTTTTAGTGGAATCCATCCCATTGTTTCTGTTGTCTCTCACTGATAGCTGCATCTTATCAGCAGACCCACAGCTTGTTTGTAAAGACAAACCTGTCATTCTTCTCAATCCCTCCTCTTTTAATTTTTGTTAATAATTGTCATTACAAACTTTAGTTATCATTGACTTAATTTCTTTTTCTTGAGTCTTTATTTGCAGTAGCATCACTCTGCCCTTTTGTAGCTATCTCTGGGTCGGTAGGCACGGCTACTACCTGCATTCCTTTGATCACATGTTGAATGAGTTGTATTAAGCAAGGGATCATGCATGGTAAAAAGATTAGAGTTGCTACAACACATAAGAGGAAAAAAAAGCATTTGTTTGACCCATAGGCTACCAGGTAACCATGAAAACATGTCTCATTCCCATCCTTTCCATGTTTGGACCGGTACATGGGCTAACTTTCTTATTCCTTTTGTTATTTGTTTCACTACCTTTCCATTGTCATCTATTTGCAAACAGCAGTTTGAGTCATTAAATTTTCCACACACCCCCCCTTCTTCTGCTAATAAATAGTCTAATACCATCCGATGTTGAAATATTGCATTTCTCATCTGAGTAGACTGGTCAGCAAGAAGGTCAAGAGCTGTAGCTGTCTGGTTGATTATTATTTCAAAGACAGCTTGCAACCTAATTATCCGATTTAGATTATAAATGGGTTCTCTGGCACCTGATATTAATTCATTTGGGTTCCAGGTAGCTGGTCCATAGTGTTGTATGATTCGTTCAGGTGGCCATTCATCTTTTCCCCACTTTTGGGTGCTCCTTCCAACCAGGGATGTATCAATGGACCGCTTTTCTCTAATTAGATCATCATATACTTTCATTCCTAACTGATTTCCTTGAACTTGTGGTAGCAGAAAGAACAATGGTCTAATATACTCCACATAACATATCCCTGACCAGTTTGGAGGTAGCCTGTGGTAAGCATTTTGGCCACAAATCCAGTAATGCCCCTTTAGAGCCCAGGTCCCATTAGCGAAGGGACCTTTCCAATTTTCATCATCAGTTGGTGGGTCAAAATACAGCTTGCTTCCAGGGCCTAGTGGTCCACCAACAATAGTTGCTTCACTATAAGAATTACAATATTTACATTTCTAAGCTCCTACATGAGGTTTCCACTTGCAATCACATCCCAGATCTGTTTTATTAGATCTGGACCAGAACTTACTGAAAAGGGTTCGAGTTCCATTCCGGTGTTGCCATTTCCACTGATAGTCTCGGACAACATGTGTCGGACTTGTGGAATTATCTCGGGGGCAGCTTAAAAATAAAGGGTCAAAAAACTTATCCTTCCCCACTGCTTTACAGCCTTCAAAATCTTTTTGGTAATTATGGAAGGAACACCTTACCCAGCTACCATTAGTGAGTTTAACATGAGTTTGATTCCATCTGCCTCGATATCTGGAACAGTCATAAGGAGGGCAGTTGGCGGTCCAACAATCTAAACCCAAAGATAAAGTCCAGTCACAAACGCTCTTTCCCACATATGTGCTTCCTGTTCTGTTTAGGCAATAAATGCCTCTTTCAGAAGAATGAAGCTGCCATGGACTTCCTTCTTTGTCCCAAAATCCTGTTTCATTATGGACTTCACTCAGGGTGCTAACCTACCATTTAGGCTCGACCGGGCTGACTATCCATGGCCAGCTTTCAGATCCCCCTGGCCCTCCGCAGACCCAACAGTTCCTAAGGTTAAAGGTCTTTGCTACTTGTTCTCCTAAAGTAAAAAAATTATTTTCCCTCTTTAGACTCCAACTTAACTGAAAATATAAAGGTAAAATTATTAAGAGAAACATTCTAATAGTGTTATAATCTAATTTCTAATTTTCAATTTCACGTTGTCTTCTACACCACCTGTGGCAAGTGAAAGCACAGAAACAGCTTAGCATAAAGAAAGCAATGACAGCATGGATTGGCTCCCAGTGTCTGGAGATTTGAGAGCAGGGATGCCCATACAGACTATTTCAGCAGTCAGTCTGTGGGTAGGCACTCAGGGCTTCCCCCGATGTCGACGCACGGCTACTGCTCCGGTCCACTCCTGCGGAGTGTCAGTTGCGGCTTCCCATCCTTCTCCTCCAGCTGAGATGTCCAAATCTCTGGAGCTTTAGAGACCTTGACTCGAGTGTGATGTGTCCACCCGTGTTCAGCTGTCTTGACGGCTGTTTCTGTGGTCAGCAACACCTGGAAAGGTCCATGCCACTTAGCCACTAGGGGTGCTTCTTTCCACTCTTTAACTAGGACCCAGTCTCCTGGTTGGATATTATGCACAGCAAAGTCCAAAGGCAGGGTCTGTGTCAGCTGAGCTTCCTGTCGAAGAGATTTCACAAGAGACAGTATCCGAGCCACATACTGTTTTAGATAGACATCACTTATCTCTACCCCCGCCCCAGGCTGAGAATTACAAGGATAAGGAATTCCAAACATCAATTCAAAGGGAGATAGTTGAATATCTTCCCTGGGTCTGGCTCTTATTCTTGCTAAAGCCAGTGGTAAAAGCCGCAGCTATGGCATTTTCGTTTCTATCACCAGCTTCAGAAGGTGTTTCTTTATCTCTCCATTCATCCTTTCAACCTGGCCTGAGCTTTGGGGATGCCAGGGAGTGTGGAGGTTCCATTGTATCCCTAAAGCAGTCATTACTCCTTTAAGAATTTTTCCAGTAAAATGAGTTCCTCTATCTGAGTCTATTGCTTCCACTATCCCATATCTTGGAATTATTTGTTCCAAAAATACTTTAATAACTGACCCTGTGGTTGCTGAAACAGCAGGGAAGGCTTCTGGCTATCCTGTTAATTGACATACTATTACCAAAAGATATTTAAATTTCTTCACCCGGGGCATCTCAGTAAAATCCACTTGGCATCTTTGGAAGGGACGTACAGCCCAAGGCCTCCCCACCCTGGCCAGTTTCTTTGTAACTTTGTTATTTGTCTTAGCACAAATCAAACAACTATCAACAGCTCGTTTTGCCAGAACAAAAATGTTGCCCGATCAGAAGAAAACACAAACAACCGAAGTCGTTTATGCGGTGCTTTATTGAGGGCCCGGGAGCCTGTGGACTAGCGTCCAAAGACAGAGCCCCATTCCACAGAAAAATTACAGGGTTTTTATATGCTTTCTACATGATTTCTTCATCATAACTATTTCTCACTACTTGGTACAATTATCTCTTTGACCTTTAAATTCTGCCAACAGGTACATTCCTTAGATTATCTCCTAGCTACACTGCTTACATTGCAATATCTACTATACAGTTCATCAGCAGGTTACATGCGGCCTACCAAGCCTTAGCATAACTACTACTAATGTCAACTAATGCTAACTATTAACGTTTACTACTATCTTAATAATACAGTTTATTGAATCAAATGGCAACAATTCCCCCCTTTTGAGCATTCTTCAATCTTCTGCAAGAATGCTCAACTCTTAGTTCTCATTGGTTCTCTCAAATGCTGGATTTTCTTGCCTGACGACATCTTCATACTTCGGAGGAGGTCGGCGTATGTGGCTGGCTTTTGCCAAGGCTCTCATCACTCTTCTGGTACGTTTCGTTTCCTTTTCAATGACTCCTAAAACACACTTATAGGCTAACCAAATGATTAGTAACAAGACTGCGAATAACAGAATGTACTGTATCACTGATGAAACCCATCCAGAAACCTGAAGTCCTAAAGACTCAAATATTGCTCCGATCCAATTATGTTGTGCTTCCTTTTCAATTTCTTTTGTTTTGGATCCAATCGTTTCCAATTGAGAAATATCTTTCTCTACTTCAATGGTCATGTTTAGAATATGGATGCAGCAATGGTCAATTTTCCTTTTTAGATATTGACACACACCATGCTCTTTTAATAATAGCATATCCAGTGCCATCCTGTTCTGTAAAGTCATTTGGGATGTGGCTTGTAATTGCAGATTCATATCTTTAAATCCTTTCCTAGTGGCTGCTGCTAATCTCTCAGTTTGCCCTAGCAATTTGTATAGCATCTCTCTGTTCCTATAGGAGGCCACAGGTGCAAATAGTGATTCTAAAGCCCACCCAAATTTAACTCCACCATCAGGTTCGTGCCATTCATCCTCTAGTTCAGCGAATTCATCCACTTCTCTTTTCTTTCGTTTAGATTTTAATTCTGATTGTTTCCACAGGGGGCAGAGGGTTGGGACTCCTAGAGTGATTTGTGTCACAGGCCCATCTATAGGAATATGCGTAGTCCATTGTCCATGTCCCATTACCCAAACTAAATTTCCTGGACTTTTAATGGTAGTATCTTTACAACTTACAGCCCTCCTGATTCCACTGTTTCTGAATGCTTTTCCTGTAATTGTATGATTGAATCTCCTACATTCACATCCCCACTTAAGTAATACTCTAAGAGGAGCTAGACTAATCTGACTTTCAGGGGTGTCACATGTAATAACTTTAGTACAATTCCAATTTTCTCTAGTTTCTTTAATTTCTCTTGTAGAGGTTTCTGTCCTATAGACTTCTGCAGGAGTTTGATTTTTGCTTCCTAGCCATTGTATACACCAGTTCACTTCCCCAATATAGCTATAGTGTTCCAATAAGCTCCGGCCCCATACGGTTTTCCAATCATCCCAATCATCCCAAATCACATGCTGCTGGCTCACATTGTGACACTTAACTTCTTGATAAGGCCGCTTTGTTATAATTTCTACGTCCTTGGCAGCATACAGATATGCATGCCATACCTTTTTAACAGTCTTTATTTCTTCTTCTTTCTTTTCTATTTGACATACAGTAGATGTGTTTTCTGCCATCTCAGGTAGTAATGGAATGGGAATTATTCCCCACGGAATTGGTTCTCCTGCTGCTTGTGGGAGGGGCAAGCATGCTGTAATTCGGGATAAGTTTTGCACCATCCCAAAATCTCTGATCAGTCCTACTACTAAATTCTCCTGTCCATGACCTTGATGTACAGCTACTTCTGTATCTCTCAACTCTCTATGCTTCTTTTCTGCTATGTGAGTGGGCCTGACTTCTTGTTGTAGACGCAACTCAGCTTCCACTATCCTTATTCCATAATCAGCATCAACTTCACACATCACTAAACACAAATATTTTCCTTCAAAAGAGCCAATTTGAGGATTACTAATATTCAACCATCCCGTACCTTTTCCAGACTGTTCCCACCAGCTAATTCCTTGGTCCATTTTATCCCATGACTTTTGGTTGTTTTCTTTCCACCATTTAACTTGCAATCCCTGGCCACATTCTCGTTTTAACACAAATGAGCAGTTTACCTTTAAAAGAGATCCATCCCACATGTCTTGTACAGCCCAGGTGGGTTTCACTTCTACGGATTCCTGGGATGGAGTTTCATTCCTCAATTTCCAGGGCACTACTCTCAATTTAATTTGCTTGTAATCAAAGCTTTTTCGGGATTTTACAATGCACATGTATACTGCCATATCTTCTTGGCTTACTTGCTTCAGTTGTAATGTGGTGTTTCCTTTTTGTGCATCCCTATCCCAAACTGTGACAATATTTGCTTCTGGATAATCAGGACCTTTCTTCCAGGTTGCCTGTACATTCCGGACTTCAGTTTTCTGGTCATTCATTATGAAACAGGTCAGGTTCACATCCATTCTTTCCATAACACCAACCACTGGTTTGGTAACTGCAACCACAATAGAACTGTTAACAAGAATTGGTTTCGTTATTACCAGTAACAATATAATCAAAAAGGCTACTTTTTGCGAAAAATCACCCGTGTTGGAGAGACTATCTGAGTCTCCCATTGTACAGGGACTTTCTTGACTCGGGTGTAGTGGATCCATGAGTCTATTCCTTCGACCTTTACTGCAGTGTAAGTTGTCAGGATCACTTGGCGGGGCCCGTCCCATGTCTCTTTCAAGGGGTGGGTGGACCAATTCTTCACATAGACTTGGTCTCCTGGTTGAATGTCATGCACCGGATTTTCCAGTGGTAAAGGTCGATTCCACTGCAAGGTTCCCCTTAAAGCATTAAGAGTTTTGTTTAGTGACATGATATAACCAAATATTGTCTGATCACCCTGCACGTGCAAATCTCCTTTCAACACATTAGCATGGTATGGTTTTCCATATAGAATTTCATATGGGCTAACTCCCACTCGCTCCCTGGGTTTGATTCTGATTCTGAGCAATGGCAATGGCAGTGCCTGTGGCCACTGTATTTTTGCCTCTTGGCAAATTTTCTTAATTTGTCCCTTAATTGTTTGATTCATCCGCTCTACCTGACCACTCGATTGAGGTCGCCAAGGGGTGTGTAAGTCCCAAGATATATCTAACATCCTGGCCACCTCTTGTACTATTCCTGCTATAAAGTGTGGGCCTCTATCTGATGACAGTCCTAACGGTACCCCAAATCTTGGAATAATTTCTTTCAACAGTGTTTTGACTACTTCTTTTGCCTGATTGGTTCCACAAGGAAAGGCTTCAGGCCATCCTGAAAAAGTGCATACATACACTAAAAGATACTTAAAGTTCTGCGCTTTTGGTAATTCTGAAAAATCTACTTGCCAGTAATCTTCTGGTTCCGGTCCCACTTGTAACTTCCCCAACTGGATCTGTTTCCTAACTATTGGGTTATTCTTCAAACAAGTTGGACACATGGCATTCACCCGTTTTGCCAATGCTAACATCTGGTTAGAAATTACTTCTCTTTTTAGAATTTTTACCAATGCCTCTGCTCCCCAATGGCATTTATTATGTTCAGTTTCTAAGATGGCTCTCATAATTCGGGTGGGAACCACAACTTGTCCCATGGCTGTTACATACCATCCAGTTGCATTCTTTTGCGCTTTCAGCAGTGATGCTAGTTTTTCATCACCCGGGGAATACTTCAGTTCTTGAATCAAATGTGGAGTTACAGGACTCACCTTAGTGGGAATCAGGGCCATTTGGGTCCACACTTCTCTGGCCACTTCTCGTGCTGTGACATCAGCCAATTTGTTTCCTCGATATATTTTTCCTTCTTCCTTCTGGTGACCTCTCACATGCATTATTGCAACCTTTTCAGGTTGGTGTACTGCATCTAGCAAGGCTAGAATTTCAGTTCTATATTTGATGGTAGTTCCTTGAGAGTTCAATAACCCTCGTTCTTTCCACAAGGCACCATGAATGTGCACAACCCCAAAAGCATATTTAGAATCAGTCCATATATTCACTTTCTTTCCGGAACTTAACATTAGGGCTCTAGTGAGTCCAATGATCTCAGCTCGCTGAGCTGACGTTCCTGGGACCAAGGCCTTTGCTTCCACTATAGTGGTAACTGTCACCACCGCATATCCCGCATACCTGGTACCATTTTCTACAAAGCTGGACCTGTCGGTAAACAGTTCCCAATCCGGATCTTCCATTGGAACATCTTTCAAATCCATTCGGCTGGCATACACTTGTTCAATCACCTCCATGCAGTCATGTGCTAATTCTCCTTCTTCCTGCTCACTGCGGAGGAATTCTGCTGGGTTAACATGATTAGTCATTTTTAGATCCACATCATCCTGTTCTCTCAGAATTGCTTGGTATTGCAGCATTCTGCTGGATGAAAGCCAGTGACCCCCCTTTTGTTCCAAGACTGCCAGTACCATGTGAGGCACAAATACCTCTATTTTCCTTCCCAAAGTCAATTTCCTGGCTTCCTGGATGAGGATCACTGTGGCCGTAACTGCCCGCAAGCATGACGGCCAACCAGCACTTACTGTATCTAGTTGTTTCGAAAAATACCCTACCGGGCGTTTCCATGAACCAAGTCTCTGAGCTAGCACTCCCAGTGCCAATTTCTGTCTCTCATTTACATACAACTGAAAGTCTTTATTTAAATCGGGAAGGCCTAATGCCGGAGCTTCTCTCAATGCCTGTTTCAAGTCTTCAAAGGCCTTTTTCCTCGGTCGATCCCAGCTCAACTGCGGTTCTTTCAGAGCTTCATATAATGGTTTAGCTAGAAGTTCAAAATTCAGAATCCACAGCCTGCACCATCCTACCATTCCCAGAAAAGACCTTAGTTCCTGATGGTTCCTGGGAAGGGGAATAGCACAAATAGCTTCCACTTGATTGACTCCCAACCATCTCTGGCCTTGGGTGATCTCACATCCCAAATATATTACACTCTCTTTTATCAGCTGTGCTTTTTCTTTTGACACTCGGTAGCCAGCCTGGCCCAGCATATTCAACAGAGCAATAGTCAATTTTAGACACATTCCTTTTTCTGCTGTTGCTAAAAAGATATCATCCACGTACTGGAGAATGACATAAGAGGAAGGTAATTCTCTTACCTCAGCAGTCTTCCAATCTTCTAATTCTTTTGCCAATTGATTTCCAAATATTGTAGGGCTGTTTTTGAAACCTTGCGGCAATCGAGACCAGGTGAGCTGTCTCTTTCTTCCAGTGTCAGGATTCTCCCATTCAAATGCAAAATATTTCCTACTTTCCAATGCCAGAGGGATGCAGAAGAAAGCATCTTTCAAATCAATAACAGAGAACCATTTAAATTTTTCCGACACAGATGTTAATAGAGTATACGGATTGGCAACCACTGGGTGAATGTCTTTGACAATATTATTAATTGCCCTTAAATCCTGCACTAGCCGATACTTACCATTTGGTTTTCTAACTGGAAAAATAGGAGTGTTAAAGTCTGATTCACATTCCTGCAAAATTCCTTGTGCTAAAAACTGAGTTATCAAAGGAGCGACACCCTGTTTAGCTTCTAATTTAATTGGGTATTGTTTTATTCTCACTGGCTGAGCTCCCTCTTTTAATTCTACTACCACCGGCTGAGCAGCTTTTGATTTTCCTGGGTTCCCCGACTCCCATACCCAAGGTACTACAGCTTGATCTACTTCAATAGGAATAGGAGAGGGATCAATTTCTTTTATTACAAACAATTTAGCAATTTCTTCTCCCGGAACCTCTAATTTTACTCTCCCATTCTTGAATATAATTCTGACATTTAATGATGACAACAAATCTCTGCCAAGCAATGGCTTGGGGCAATTAGGCATATACAGAAACTGATGGTCTAATTCTTTTCCTCCAAATCTTAAATTTAACGGTTGTAAAAAGGGTCTTTCTTCTAATTGTCCCGTTGCTCCCACTACTTGTATGGTAGTATCGCTAATAGGTCCCAACCTTTTGTTTAGAACTGAATGCGTTGCCCCCGTATCCACAATAAACTCTTGTTCTTTCCCATCAATATCAATCCTGACCTTCAAGTCCTGTTCTAGTCAGCTTTGATTCTGATAATTCCCCAATACTAATGCTTGGGCGCCACCTTCTGGATTCACGGGGTAACCTGTTGGTCCATTCACTGGCATTCCTCCCAGTCCAGCTTTCACTGGGCACTCATTCTTCCAGTGTCCTATCTGACGACAGAACGCGCATTGATTGGGAGCAATCCCTCCTTGCTGGGGACCAGGAGGGGCCATCCCCCGTCCCCCAAAATTGACATTCTGGAATCCTGCCCTGCCACGTCCAGAGCCACGACTGTGCCCAAAACCACCTCTGCCTCCTCCTCTATTACCGGCTTGCTGCATTATAGCTAATATATTCGCCTGCTGTTTCTTGGCCGTTTCTTTTTCTCTGTTATTATAAACTTTCCAAGCCACTTCTAGCATTTTATCCAAATCCCGAGTATCATGACCTTCTAATTTCTGCAGTTTTCTACGTATATCTTCCTGTGTCTGACCCAAAAAGATTAAAGCAAGCTGCAATTTTCCTGCTTCACTGTCGATCTCCAAATCAGTGAAGCGTCTAGCAGTCTCCTTAAGGCGTTCTAAAAACGCTGAAGGAGATTCATTCTTATCCTGCCTGACTGAATACAACTTTGATCAATTTAGTGTTTTAGGCATCCCAGTCTTGATTCCTTCTACTAACAACTCCTGGTACTCCCTGATAGATTCCATCCCTTCAGCCTTGTTCGGGTCCCATCCCGGATCATCATTCGGAACTAAGTCATTCACAGTTCCCCCAGCTCGATACAGTCTAATCATTTCCCGAGCATGCTCTTTCATCGCCCGCAACACCATCTCTTTCTCAGTGGAATCCATTAGGGTATCTAATAAAACCTGCATGTCATTCCAGTCCGGGTTCTGAGTCCTAATAATCATCTTAACCACCCGTGCCACTCTTTCAGGATTCTCACGGTAGTTACCTGCTGACTGCTTCCAAATCACCAAATCTCCTGGGGAGAAGGGTACTTTCACAAGCACTTTCTCTCTTTGGGGTCCCATAGCTTCCCTTAAAGGGGCGATAAGCTGGGGTCCCCCATAATTTTTACGTCCCTGTCTAGTTTGTGCCGCGAGAGGAGTATTCCGCTGATTTTGGGCAGAAGTAGGGGGAGGGATTGAAAGACGCATAGCAACCTTTTTAGCATTCCCTGGTGCCACTGTTATGTTTGTCGCCTCCTCATCCTCCTCCTCCTCCTCCTCCTCCGTACTACTTTCAGGTAACGGCGGATACAACGAGGGATGGAGTGAGGCAGAGGGGAGGGGTGAAACGGTAGGAAGGGGTGAAGCAGAAGGCGTGCCTGGTGACACCATTAAAGACAAATCCTCTTCTGGCCGGGAGTTTAAGGCTAAACACTGCACACATTTAGATTTCTTTTTACAACCCTCCCCCCCCCCCCCGCACTCAGATTCTTTCATTTCCAGCACCATTATTCCACATTCAGTTTGCCACTCCTTTTTACGACGCAGTAAATGAAACAAGTCTAAATACTGTATTTCATCCCATTTTTCACTTTCCTCCAGATAGTGCA
This sequence comes from Poecile atricapillus, assembly GCF_030490865.1. NCBI lineage: Eukaryota > Metazoa > Chordata > Aves > Passeriformes > Paridae > Poecile > Poecile atricapillus. The sequence goes on along the minus strand of NC_081288.1, from coordinate 105,186,199 downwards.
TTAATGAATTTATGGTGTCATAATCCACAGTACCATTCTTTGGCCATGACGGCCCTTCTCGCTTATATTCGGGCCACCAATGATTACAATAATCAATCATTTTATCCTTACTCATCTCCTGGAAAGACCCTTCACTTTTCCACCTCTTCAGTAAACATCCCAGCGGGGTATTTTCCGGGATACCTTTATCAGACTGAACCATAGACTTAAGTGCCCTGAATGGCATTTTGATCCTTTTTACCCACAGCTGCACAACAACTCAGTAACCGATTGCAACAACCAATATGCAGCAATTGCACAACAACTCAGTAACCGATTGCAACAACCAATATGCAGCAATGTACAAAACAATAATAACCACAATCAATATTGACAGTCCAACAGAATCAATCACACCACACACTCACACAACAAGAATAAATAGAATAAACACCAGACCAATCCAACTTGCCGCTTCTCGACACCGCGAGGGGCAAGTGCCGGACCTGCGCAGCTTTCGCCGCGTCTGACAGCCGGCGCCTAGGCTTACCAGACCAACCAAACGTCTTAGCCCAACCCTGCGAGGATCACCGCCTCGTCTTATGAGCAGGCACCCAAACCAGAACCAGAAAATAAAGCACCTTCGGGCTTACCTTTCGCAGTCGTCCGCTAGGTGAGGGGGTCGGGCACGAACCGATGACTCCCCGAGAATCACTCGGGGCCGGCGTGGAGTGGATCAGAACGCGAACCGCCCCAGTCACCTTCGGAGTCCTGCCGCGGTCGCCAGAAAACTGTTGCCCGATCCGAAGAAAACACAAACAACCGAAGTCGTTTATGCGGTGCTTTATTGAGGGCCCGGGAGCCTGTGGACTAGCGTCCAAAGACAGAGCCCCATTCCACAGAAAAATTACAGGGTTTTTATATATTTTCTACATGATTTCTTCATCATAACTATTTCTCACTACTTGGTACAATTATCTCTTTGACCTTTAAATTCTGCCAACAGGTACATTCCTTAGATTATCTCTTAGCTACACTGCTTACATTGCAATATCTACTATACAGTTCATCAGCAGGTTACATGCGGCCTACCAAGCCTTAGCATAACTACTACTAATGTCAACTAATGCTAACTATTAACGTTTACTACTATCTTAATAATACAGTTTATTGAATCAAATGGCAACAAAAAGACCCACAGTAGTATACATCTTGAGGAAGGTCTTTGCCATCCCTCGGGAGCTTCGGCACCTCCCCCATGAAGCTGCTTTAACAACTGCGATGTCGGAACTCTCGGCATCTGCTCACTATCCCTTGCAAATTAACCACCTCTCTTTCCCTCTGCCTCACTCTCCACAACTATTTCAAGGTCCTTCAGTGAAAAAGACAACCTTTCTGGCAAAGGGCGCAGCCACTGGGAGCAAGGGAAATATCTTAGAAACTTCCGGCAACAATGCAGCTTTTCGCTTCTTTATTAACTAGTCTGCTTCTCCTTGCCTCTTTTGAGCACTCTGCCTGGTGCCTTCTAATGTGCATCATTGCTACTTCTTTTGGCAAATTCACCACCTCTAACAGGCAGGAGATTAAATTCTCATGAACTAACGTCTTTCCTTTGCAGTTTAATAAATTTCTTTCTTCTTAAAGTTTCTCAAATGCATGTATCACTTCATATACATATTTAGAATCAGTAAAAACATTTACTGTCTTGTCTCGGTATAATTCACAGGCACTCACAAGAGCATACAGCTCTGCGTCTTCCTTCTACCACTTTTGAAGACCCATCAATAAACACGTTTTCTCCTTCAAGCCATGGAATGTCTCGCAAATCATTCCTTGCCCTAGTTTGCAGATCTATTACTTGAATACAAACATGGAATTTGCCTTGGCTCCCCTCTTCAGGGCCATTCAAACAGGAGGCTCGGTTAAAACCTTCCCCGCTTCTAATAAACAAGACTCATTGCAACAACTGAGAGCTGGTCATCCACTTAGAGGCTCTCTCAGTTAACAAAGCTTTAATCTGGTGTGAAACTTTAACAATCAGATAACCCCCCCTTGTCAGCTTTCAGGCTTCAGCCACCATCAGAGATGTGGCTGCCCAGGTCTGCAGACAATTGTGCCAACCTCTGGCCAGTGGGTCTAACATTTTAGAAAAATATGCAACAGGTCTCTGTGTTCCCCCATGCTCTTGAACCAAAATTTCTTTTGCATGACTTTGTATAAACATGATTTAGTTCAGCAGCAAGTAATGCTACTGCTTCAACTAACAAATTAACTTCCATTAAGGAAACTCTAATATTTATAACATTTTATAACTTTTAACATTTACAACTTTTATTAAGGAAAAAAAACCAAAATACTTTCCTTTAAAGTTTTCTCATAACTTTCACAGAGGAAGTGCAAGACAAATACCCAGGCCTTCTATAGGACACTATTTTTACAAGGTTGCAGTTACAGAATTTGCTTTAAGGCTACAACAAACCACAGACTGGTGGGGGTGTTCCCTACAAGGTATGACCTGCAGCATTGGCTTCATAAGTGAAATTTGTTAATTCTGGCTTTTTACAACAAAACATACAAAAAGCAGAGGGGTGTGGTCCCCTCCAAACTGGAGTCATTCCGCACAAAACTTCATGTAGACAAATTAATTAAATCTTCAAATTAATTTACTACAATTTTTACAATTCTTTCAGAGAAAGATGTGTTCAAACTTCTGAGCACACAGAAGAAACCACAATTCTCACAACTCTTTTGAATGATCAAAAAATTCTTTAGACAATTTTCCCCCTCGGGGATAAAAATTAAGGTGAATCGAGAGGTCTTTGTTTCTACTAAGACACACACCTCTCTTCGATCCAGACCCACTTTAAAAGTTGACAACGGCTCTAGGTTGGAGGATATAATGAGAGCCTTTGACACTCTTAACAATCCATTTCTCTTATCTTCTGGACTTTCTCAACAATCCAGCTGTTTTTGGCTTTTTTGCAGACATTGCTGTTTTCAGTGTCTTATGCCCTGAAGGCAGCACACTGATCCTTTCCCAACCGCTGTTTGGCTTGGGTCTCCCCTGCTGGGGAGAGAAATCCTCTGCCACTTCCTTGTGGCCGATCTCGTTCCCTCTGTCCCGGGGGACCCCTTGGACCTTGCGGTTTTTCCCTCTTTGGCCTGAAAAAGGCCATCACCTTCGCCTTTCCTCCTTGTGCTCACTCTATTTACCACACACCGAATACCAGAGCCAGTTCCGGTCCTGCCACATTGTCCAAACAGCTCCTCCCCGCTCCAGTGCTCCCAGTGGGCACGGCCGGCAGCACCACAGGCGGCCAGGGCGTCCCGTAGCCTCAAAGGGCCGGCAGCTGCTGCTGCCCCTGCCCGGGGCTGGTGGGGTCAGGCACTGCCCAGTGTTGAGTCCCAGCAGCCTCACAGGCCCCCAGCCAGTGCTCCTGGTCCTGCACCTCCACTGCTGTCCCTGCTTCAACCACATCTCTTCACACTCTCCATTAACCAATTCTGTTCCAGCACACCAACACAATCCATCCATCTCCTGCTGCCAAAGACTCTTTCTTGACTCTCCTTATTGCCCCCCCAGCCCGGGTGTGGATTCTCGAGATCTCTTCTAGTTCCAGGGGGTGATATGATATGCTGCTCCCTTCCCCCTACACCACTGTTTTTCTCAGGTGGAGCTGTAGGAACAGCATTTCCCTGATCCCTTTGCCCTGGAAGGTGAGGATACAGGGACCTGCAGCTGCCCCTGGGTCAGCTGGTAACACCAGAGGACAAGACGGGGGAAGGTGCTGAAAAACATTTTAATCTTCACTGTTTTCTTCTTCCCCCCTCCCCGTTTTTTTCCACTTCCCCCTTTTTTTTTTTTTTTTAACACATAGATTTCTCTTGTTGTTTGTTTAAACCATATCAATCCACATTCCCTTTCAATCCAACTTTTCCAATTCTCCTCTAGATACCTCCACAGAACTCAACACAAATGAATTCTGTTTTCTAAGGTGGCCATATAAGTCTATTTGGCAACTTATACTCTGGCCATACATAATAACAATATTTTACCATTATTTCCATAATTACCTCTGTGTGAATGCATAATCTGTCCCAAGATCTCAGCATTCTCCCCAAGGGACTCTCCGGGGCTATTATGGGATCGTCATCCCTTTTGCCGAGACCCCTTCTCGGCTGTACCCTTGCAACTCTCCATGGGTGCCCTGTTTAGCCTGTGCTACCCTCCATGGGTGCCCTCCCAGGCTTGCCTGTGCTACCCTCCCTGGGTGCCCTCCCAGGCTTCCTCCCCGAAGATCCCATTTTACTCACCAGTGAGATTTTCAGTGGTCCTTCCTTGTGGACTCTTCACGGACCTCCCTGGTCCGCCACTCGTCTGTCTCCTGGACAGTCTCAGGAACCCAATCGATCGCCCGGTGCCGGCTGCCACCAAGGGGAGCTGATCACCGAAACTGGGTGAGGCGCGCCTTCAGCTCCGCTCGCTGCCCGCTGCCCCGGACAGTGGAAAGCTCCCGGACGAGCCCCCAAAAATTGTCAGGAAAATTAATCCACAAACACCAGAGGTTTATGTCCAAAAAGGAGACAGAGGAGTCCTTTTACTTTATTCAAATAAAGGGAGAGGCCATGGGGCATTCCCCTGGGGTCTCTCAAATTTTTGGAGGGCGCAGCCTCCTTTTTATCCTAATTCCCGGCCGCTTGTCCCTTCTCTCTTTCCCCATAGGCTGAGGTACTTGAGAGGTACAGGCTTCCCAGAACGCCTGATACCGGCGGCGATACCTTCCCCCCCTCGAAATGCATAATCCCTTCTTAATTCTTAACTTTTGTGGAATTTATGGTGGTCTTTCAGTGCCTTTTTGATCTTTTAGTGGAATCCATCCCATTGTTTCTGTTGTCTCTCACTGATAGCTGCATCTTATCAGCAGACCCACAGCTTGTTTGTAAAGACAAACCTGTCATTCCTCTCAACCTCATGATTGCCTTTATACAACTTAAAAAAAAAACAAACAAAACTCATTTCATCTTCTTTGTTTCCCTATAATTATTACTGTGCCTTAGGCAAGCCATTTTGTTAAATGTCGTCCCTTGGGTTTGTCTTTTGAAGATTGTTCCTAACATAACGGAAACCCTAACAGGTTTAGAATTGCATTTCCTGTACAGTTTCCTAGTCATTTTGAGCAGCATCACATTTGTAGCTACTGTTTCATCATTTAATTTTCTGTAGTAATTGCTTGTGTGCAGAATTGCTTGTGTGCAGAAAATCCACACTGTGAAAAGCCAGTGTCCACAAAGCAGACAGAAAAGTCCTGCAACTTTATTTGAATAAAGGGAAAGAGTTCACTAAAACATACCACCTGGGGTCTTTCTCGAGGTCCCAGAGGACACAGCCTCCTTTTATCCTAAACTCCCGGCTGCATGTTGCCCTCTTCCTTTCCCCATTGGCTGAGGTACTAGGAAGGTACAGCCTTCATGAACTGCTTCCTGCATATTCCCCTCCTTGAACCTGTAATTTTCCTCTAAAGTTCAGAAACTCAGGCTTGTACTGACCCATTTGTCTATTTCAGGAGTCAAACTGTCTGGGTTCTGTAACAAACTTGGGGCTTGAAGTTGGTAGAGACATTAAGACCCACTTCAGAGATGTTAACACCCATACATTCACCTATTGAATTTTTTGTAAAGACTAGCACACATCTTTCCCATCAACCCCTCCTGTTCTTATTTCTCAATTTGTCTTTACAAACCATAGTTATCATTACATTTTTTAAGCACCTGGAATGGTATAAAAATTAACATTTGAACCCCCCTCCCCAATTTTTCTACGTCTGGTCCCTGCACCAGGTACGGCAAGTAAATACAGAGGAACAGCATAAAGTAGATAATGACAGTTTGCATTAGCCCACTAATATCTGGGGCTACTGATCTGGTCCACTTCTGCAGAGTTAGCCAAGGTTTCCCATCTTTTTCTTCCAGCTGAGAAGTCCAAATCTCTGGGGCTTTAGAGACCTTGACCTGGGTATGATGGGTCCACCCATGTTCAGCTGTCTTGACAGATGTTTCTGAGATCAGCAACACCCAGTATGGTCCATGCCACTTCGCCACCAGTGGTGCTTATTTCCACTCCTTAATTAGGACCCAATCTCCTGGATGAATGTTGTGAATAGCAAAGTCCAAAAGCAGGGTCTGTGTCAGCTGAGCTTCCTGTCAGAGACTTCATGAGAGACAGTATTCTGACCACATACTGGTTTAAATACACATCACTTATCTCCACTTCCCACTAGGTGCAGAATTAACTGAGCGTCACCCTGAGAATCAAGCCTTCTGATATTGTTTGGAACATTGTTTCTTTGTTATTTCCCTTTTGATTGTTTAGGATATTTTTTGTTTTCTCTGTTCATTTTTCTTTTATTTTTTTCTTTTTTTAAAGACAAAAAGGTGAGATGTCGCCCTGAGAATCAATCCTTCTGATATTGTTTTTCATAGTTTTGTTATAAATCCATGTTGTGATATTGGCTTTCGCAAGTATTAAGATGAATGCTATATGTTATATGCTTCTGCTATGTCTTTTTTCTTTTTATCCTGCTAGCAAGTCTTAGGCATAGGTCAAGAAGAATTTTGGATGTTAGGGCAATGTCCTGTCTGTGCAAAGCAAGATAACCTCCAGGAAATAAATGATGATGCCCTAAGCTGTGGACTCCTTCTTGTTTTTGGACCCCATGTTATCTCCTTGTAAACTATTGGTCATTTTACCCCAGTCTTAAACCATTGGTCCTTTTCCCAATACTCCCCTTCCCTATAAAAGCCCCAGCTTTTGCCCAGTTCAGGGGATGTGACTGTCACTGGCCCCCTTTGCAGAAGCCTGCTAATAAAGGACTCTGTGGAATGCTACACAGCCTCCTGTCTCTCATCCATGCATCGGCTGGGGTAACCCATGAGCTGAACTGAGCTGATCACTAGAGCTGAAATCACATCTAAAAGAGCTAATCACTTGAAGTCTCAGGCCAAGCTCATATGGGTTACCTCCATCTGGAAACTGCCTGAGACCCCTGGACAGCTGTTCTTCCCAGGACCCCTATCCGGGAAGTCAGCGGTGGCCGGGAGTCGCACAGACCCCCAGAACTGGCCCCAACAAAAACGTCATAAGAAGAGGATTAAAACCACAAGCCAAGAAACATGTGCTCTAAAAAGGTAGACTCACGAAGTGGCCATGCTAAGCAGTTCCTGGAAAATGTAAACTAGTTAATAGAAAAGTTTGACTATGCACAAAGTCTATGAATATGCATCAGGTTGATGCAATAGAAATAATATATAAAGGGTGTTTCCAAAACACTGGGTGTGCTCTTGGCAAAATGCCAAGCACCCGGCCATTTTAACCCTTTGCTTTATTGTTTTTGTCTCCTATTGTCTTTTTTTATTATTATTATTAAACCTTTTAAAATTTACCAGGAAAGTGAACATAGTTTTTTACACTTGCAAAATGAGTTCCCCTTCATGAGTCTATTGCTTCCACAATCCCGTATCTTGGAATTATTTGTTCTAAAACTACCTTAATAACTGATTCAGTAGTTGCTGAAGTGGTTAGGAATGCTTCTGGACACCCTATTAACTGACATACTACTACCAGAAGGTATTTAAGCCTTCCTGCTCAGGGCATTTCAATAAAAGGTCACCCTCCCTGCTTTGTAATCTCCTTTGTAGTCCACCTATTAACTTTAACACAAACCAGGCACTCCTCAACAGCTTCTTTTGCTAAGACAAAAAGACCCAAAGCAGCATGTATCTTGAGGAAGGCTTTTGCCAATCCTCAAGAGCCCAAATGACTCCCTTCATGGAGTTGTTTTAATATTTGTAGGGCCAAAGCTTTTAGTATCCACTGTTTTCCATCCCTTGTAAACCAGTTATCCCTTCTTTCCTCTGCCCCACTATTTTTAATGATTTCCAACTCCTCTGGTGGAAAAGACAGTTTCTCTGGCAACCACTGAGCCACGGAACAAAGGGCAGATCTTAGAGACTTCTGGCAAAAGTGCTGCTTTCCAAGCCTTTTCATCTGCCAGTAAATTACCTATTGTCTCCTCTGAGAACCCTGCCTGGTGCCCCGCAACATATATTATTGCCACTTCTTTTGGTAAATTCACCACCTCCAATAGGCGAATATTTAAGTTTTCATGAGCCAATGTTTTTCTTCTGCAGGTTAACAAACGTCTTTCCTCCCACAGTTTTCCAAATGCATGTACCACCCCACATACATACTTTGATTCTGTAAATATATTTATCACCTTTCCTTGACACAATTCACAGGCTCTTATTAAGGCATACAATTCTACAAACTGTTTTGACCATGTGGATGGTAGCTTCCTCCCTTCTTGCAATCCCTTTCCTTTTACAATAACAATAGGAGGTCTTTGATGGATTATGACACCCCTCTTACATTAATGTCCCATGGATGTGGCCTGCAGGGCTGAAGGTGCCACAACTGGGCTAGTTTGCATAAGGGAGTGCTATAAAATGCAAAGGCAAATTCAGGTTAAAAAAAGAGAAATTTATTATAAAACAATAAAGAACAAACAACGAGGAAAAACCACAATAAAATGGGCAGCGCAGCGCTGGGTGGACAGGGTCTATACCAAAGGTATAGGTGTTCCCAAATCCACGCTTGAGGGTTTTCTGGTCTGGGTTTTTATAGGGATTTTGTGTCCTGAGGCCAAATTCCAAGCAGGCACCATTCACTAAAGGTCCTTGATTGTTGGATGAATGGATTTCCTGGCATTGGAGAATAGAGTTAGTAAATGTCTGGGCAGAGTCTCCTCATATGTAAAGAGGTTTTTAATGTTCCCAGATTTCAATTTTGGTTTGGGCCATCAGGACGGAGTGGTGGGATCCGGGTTGGAGCCGATGGATATCTCGGCTGGGCTTTTCCCTTTGTCCAGTCTGATTGCTTCCCCAACAGCGGCCTGCCAGGTGGGGTGTTTGGTTCTGGTGATGAATATCTCCTCCGAGCTCGTTCCTTTGTCAGCCTGATTGCTTCCCCAACAGCGGTCTGCAGGGCATTTTCAGGTCCGGTGATGGATATCTCCTCCGAGCTCGTCCTTTGTTAGCCTGATGGCTCGTGTCCTGCTCATTCTTTTCGGTCGATGGGCGCAGGCTAGCATTGTTTTCTCCTGAATGGGAATTCGCAACTAGATCTGGGGAAGGACTTTTTGTCACACTGTTTTATTTTATATTATTAAAAATATATTTAATTTGACTTTTACGAATTTTTATACATAAGTTTATCTATTACAGTTCCCCGCCTAATAATTCATCACATTAAAAATTCGTGTTATTTTATCCAATTTTGCGGGGGAAGGATTGTATGTAATTTTTAATCACATTCATTTTCCTCTCAGTCAGTTAGCGAATTCCCACACTCTTCTTGAAACCGGTTATATTTATTTTCAAAATTTTCTAAGGCTTTAATTGCATTTTTATTTTCCTTTTCTTCCTCTAATTTCATTAATTTAGAGAGAGAAGTAGGTTTTCCTTGTGCTCTTTCAGGATCTATTGGAAGGGTGGCAATTTGCATTCCTTGCACAACAGACTGAATTAGTCTGATGAAGCAAGGAATTAAGCAGGGAAGAAAAATGATTCCAGCAATCGAACAGACTATGAAGAATACTAGCTTCTTCCACCAAGCCCCTTGCCCGAATATTTGGTCCCACCAGGAGGCTTGTAGGATTGAGTTCCATTTTTGGACTGGTACATGTGCTACCTTTTTTATTTCAGCTGCTAATCCTTTTATTGTTTCCTCGTAATCATCTATTTCCATACAGCACTCGGATTCATTGTATCTGCCGCACACTCCCCCCTCCTCGGCTAGCAGGTAATCGAGAGCTAATCTGTTTTGATACACAAAAGCTCTCATTTGTGAATGTTGTTTTGCTAGGAGTTCCAGGGCTTCTGAAGTGTGATTTGAGACTACTTCTACCACCGCTTGCAACTTGATAAGTCTGTTGAGGAGATAAATGGGGGTTCTGTAACTCCAGCTGCAGTCATTTGCCCAAGTAGCGGGCTCATAATATTGAATAATCCTTTCGGCAGGCCATTCTTCCTCTTTCCACTTCTGGTTGCCTCCCGCCATTGGTAATTCCCATTTTAATTCCCTCTTTTGCCTGGCTAATGTTTCAAAGAGGGGAGCTCCCAAAGACTTACTCTCATCTTTGGGCAAAGTAAAGAAAAAGGGCCGAATGATTCCGAGTGTGCAGGATCTTTTCCACCTTCTAGGTAATTCACTGTATGCTTTCTTTCCACATATTTAATATATGCCATCCAACCCTTGTTCGATTTTGCTGGATCATCCCAATATTCTCTCAGGCCTATTAACGCATGGAAGGGATTGGCCCCAGAATTCTTATACTAACAAAGTCCAATTATTTCTATCCATTCACAGTTATTATCCCGAGAGTGACTCCAATAACCCTCGGGTGGTTCAGGTTGCCAGACTTTTGTTTTGCTGTTGGAATTCACCGTGAGGGTGTTTATACATGGGGTATAACCTACTAAATCAGTGAATTCCTTTCCTTCTCTGCTAATGCAGAAGGTTCCAATTATTCTCTGATCTATTACCCATCCCTCGGGTCTTCGTGTAGTTTTAGATAATTTTAGGCCTTTCCATTTTAAGAGTTGTTCTGGGGTTAGTCCTTCTCCCTTCTATGGCCATCTCTCGGCCGATTTCAAGCTACCACATATCCAACAATTTGATAGACCTAATTCGGTAGCAATTTCTTGCATCAGGTTTATGAATAGGTTTTGGTTGGGGCTTGGTAATCCCCAGCTACTATATTGTTTTTCCAATTGCTCATAATGTTCACTAAGAGAGTTTAGTCTCTCTTGTTCCAGCCTTTTTCTTTTATTCTCTATTTCTCGTCTTTTTAATTCTAGGGTTAGTTGTTTGATTTTGCTTTCTGGATCTAACCCTTCTTCATCTTTAGAAAAACAGAATACCTGGTTGAATTGCAAACACACCGGGTAGTCATCACTTTTTAACAAATCCAGAATTATGGGTTCATTGTTGAAGGAAGCTTTTGCTTCATGTTTCAAATTTCTTCCTTCTCAATACATTTTCCCACCCATATTACACGTTTTCAAGTTTGCTTTATTATAACACAGAGGGTTAATTTGGTAGTATGCGATGAAGGTAGATTGCCTTTTACCTCCGATCCAAACGGTTTTATTACATTGACCGCAAATTGAGATCGGAGGGACTCCCCCCACCTCCCTTTTGTTTCTGAAGTGGGTTGTTTGGGTCTTTTGTCCTTCCAGAGTTTGAAACTGCCTGTCCTTAAAACTTGCCCCTGGGCAGGAACACCAAACCTCCCCCTCCAATTTACACAGATTATACTGAGTGCCATTAGCCCAGCATAACCCCGCTCGCAGTTCCGGAGGACAGTTGATTATTCGTTCGGTAACTGTGGCAGTCCGACACTGCTCACACTTCCCCAGAGGACGCTCCCCCAGAGTTGCCTCGGGACTCGTTCCCTCGGCCAAGCACATGGCTAGATTCAGGACTGTCAGGATTCCCCACCATTGCATCCCTCTGCCTCGCCCTTCGCCCATATAAGAACATACGGCGGGGATTGCCATCTTCTCGGCAGCAAGGACTGTCTTCAGGGGCTCTTGAAGTCCTTATGGTGTACCTTCTCTTAAAGGCAGCCCACTGAGACGCTTTGATCGTGTTTGTCCTACACGGTACTTTTATCATTCTACGACACTCGATTACTAGAGGTTCTGCTTTACAATCTAGTTTGCCTCTCAATCCCTTTTGGAAAAACAGGAACCACTCGGGAGAGTCGAGTTCCAAAATTCCCGCCCGGGTGGCAAGTATTAGGAAAAGGTTAGTTTGCTCTTGTTCTTTTTCTAGACACTTGGTACACAGCCCCTTGGGTTTGTACCCTCCCAAACAGTGAGCCACCCAAATCTGGTCACAATAAGCACACTTGAAATGGACAAATGGAAAGCAATAACAATCAGGATTAATACAACTTATCTGCCCTTCACTTGTCATTTGTGGTGATGTGGGAGTTTAATTTTCAACTCTCCTGGAGGGGTGGTGACTTTCCACTCGGAGGAATTGTAATCCGTTACTTTCTTCGCCCGAGATGAGTGTGTCCAGCCCCTTTCGGCAGTCCGAACCGCGGTATCTGTTGTCAGGAGGACGAGAAATGGTCCTTCCCAGTGAGGGCTGAGGGGATGCTCCTTCCACGCTTTGATCAGGACTTTATCCCCAGGCTGTATCTGGTGGATTGGAAATCCCAATGTTGCACTTTGGGGAATCAGTCCTCTTTTCCTCATGATGCCGAATTTTGCCCCAAAAGGCGATAAATAACTGTCTAAGAGACGCAGTTTAAGTCAGATAGACAGGAGGTATTTTATTAGCAACGTGCACGTTGGGGAAATCTCTAAAGGGAGTTTTCCAAAGTCTTACAACAAAAGCGTGCCTTTTATACAGTTTTAGGTTTGGAATTACATCATATCCATGCATATTCATATGGGGCGTGCCGTAGGCGGGGCATGGGCGGAAACTTCTATTTTGAGGATCTTTTCGGGGGTCGTTCCGGTCGGCCTTCATCGTGGGCGAGGGTCTCCGAGGAGTCTTCCTCCTTAAACTTTTGAACTTCTTTCCAAATTTGGTCCTTTCCCGGTGTAGTTGGCCGAGTTCCCAACCTCCTAGGGCCAACTTATCATATTGACATTAGGCATGCTTTAGCTTCGGCTTAAATTACGCTTAGTCCGGTGATTTTTTTATCCTTCTCTTTCCCTCCTGTCGTTGTGTTTATTACTTCCAGATGTTCCCTTCATATTCTATGTTTTAACCCATTATTTCTCGAAGGCTATCTATTTTATGGCTTCATTCCCCCCTTTTCTTATGACTTACGAATTCTTTCGTCAAGGTCTGATCCTAAGAGTGCTGATGTCTAATCCTAAGAGCGCTGATGCGCTCGTACCATAGCCCAAACCATTTGGGTCCTTTTCATTATGATCCTTAGCTTCCACCACATAAAAATATTTGTAAAAGCTAAAACCAACAGGGCTCCAACTACCAATATCATTGGGTGCACCAGGTAATTGAAAACCTGTGTGGCTGTTGGGGAAAATCCTGTGAAGATATCCCACCAATGATGCTGGCCTACTTGTTCTACTTCGGTGAGGACATTCTTTATTCTTTCTGAATCATGTTCTACCTGCCATACCATCCGTGTAGTTGTTTGATTCACTCTTTGCACCAATTCCTTTACTTTAGGGTGTGCGAGCATTGCTTTGAGAATTTTGACATCCATCCCTATTTGCAATTCTGGTATTTCTCGATACAGGTTAAAATCTGTGTTAATTAGCTGTTGAGTAGTTATTGGGACAGTATAATGAAAATCGCAACCCACTATTTTGGTAAAGTTGCATACACAAAAGTTAGTATTGTTAGTTTCCTCTTGGCAATTATCTATAGTGACATTGTCACAGGCTGTCCGTACGCAAGCACACCCATTCCCTATATAGTAAACTTGTGACTGTGTTCTATTATGCAAAAGCACTTCAAAGGTGCACACTCTATTTTCAGCATCTAAGCATAAATCTTCTGCCTCTACTACAGCGTTTTCGCAAACATAGCCTAGCTGTCCTCTAGGAATACATGCCTCTGTGCTAACCGATTGCCACTTATTTTTGATATAATCATAACTGGCCCAAACATTGTGATCTATTGGCTTGACAATGACATCTTGTTGCATTGTCCCTAGGGTGAGGATAGGAAAAATAGCTCTTTCCTCTGCCGCACTGATGGTGAGGACATAAGCTTCGATATGTTCCTGTTGAGGTTCATAAGTGAAATTTACTAATTGCCACCAGGCTTGGTGGTCCTTCTCGAATTGTGTAGTATGATTGTCCTTTAATATTGTTTCCCTTAGTTCTTGAGGTAATATACCTGACGTTCCTTCTCTCATTATTCCTGCCGCTACCGATTGTACCCACTGTTGTGTCTGAGAGCATTGGATAGCGAGTGCAATGTCTTTACTAAGCTCTCCTGTGTAATCAGCGAGCTTTACAAAATCCTCTGCAGTATGGTTTGCTACCATGGTTAGTAATTTTACTACTAGTGATTGTGTTTCTGCCAATGTAAGCATAGATGAACTCAGCGGCACCTTGAGTTTTCCTAAGTTGGTGGTGACAGTGCTCAATTTGTTCACCAATACCTCTTGATCTACTGTATTCAGTATTCCAAATCCAGTACCAACCCATCCACTTATATCTCTTTGCGCCCGCCTGTGATAGGACCTAGTTGCTAGCCATGCATTCTATCCTTTAAGGCTTTGCTGTACAAATGGTCGGCAATCCTTCTGCAGATGCGTAACATCGACGCGTATATTCATCTGCACCTTTTTCAGGGAATAAGTGGGGTCCAATAATAATTTTAGTTCATTAGATTTTCTTATCACTTGAGGCCCTACAAAGGTTAAATTGTGCACTACTTTGCATTCCGCTGGTGGAATGGTTTCTTGGGGCAAGTCTAGATTTGGATATAAGGGGGTCACGTCTTCCGATAGTGCCACCCTATATTCAACAGCATGCCCACCAGGGACCCCCTCTAGGCTAAGACCTTGTTCCGGTATCTTCAACTGTCTTTCGCATATGAACGACATCGATTGATCTAATCTAAATGTCATCTCACACCGTGCCTTCCCTTCCTCGGGGCCACCAGATGCCACGATCTTTCCCGCAGGGAAAGGAAGAGGGTGAGGGTCAAGGGTTATGTTTTGTGGGCGCAGGTCCCCAAGCGAATCTTTTCTATAAATTACTGTGTTTTGGGGCTGTGATCCGGTTGGATCTTCCCGGAAATCACTCCACCTACACGGAAGTGGGCCCTTTCGCTGCCTCCAAATAGTGGGCTTGCCCATTTTCACCGGACTAAAGGTAATTAGGTTATGTTCGGATGCTGACTTCCCCAAGGATCGAATTGTCAATACTAGCTGCTTTGTTTTTCCTTCCACTGAGTCAAGCTCTCGGCACCCAATTTGGATTTGGTCTCCCTTGTATGCTACCATGGAAAATTGATGCCATAATTTACCTGCGTATGGCTGATTGTTATGTAGGGCATATACCTCGAAATAGGGTCCCTTCTCTCCCCATTCCGGGTGGATACACTGGTGTGCGTGAGACCATGGATCCATCGGGTCAGAGTCTCGGGGAAGAACTATACTTATCGAGAGTCTAATGATCAGGGTTGAAAGGGCTTGAGGTGAAGTCAAGGTCATGATGTCCGTTCCTCTTGTTTATTCTCTGGAGCTTTCTTGACCCGCGAGTAATGAATCCACGTAGGTCGCTCCTTGATCCGGACCGCGGTGAAGGTAGTCAGCAGCACTTGGAAAGGTCCTTCCCACTTCTCTTGTAGGGGTTTTCCTAAAAGATTCTTAACATACACCCAATCACCGGGGTTAAACGGATGCAATTTACAATCAGGTTGTTTAGGTTGGTGCTCTATTACCACGGTAGCATTCTTATCCAATTGTTTCCCTACTGTAATTACATAATCATAAATGTACTGGTTACCGATTTGGCCTATGGCATCCCCGTTTACAACTTGCATAGCATAAGGTCTACCATACAGGATTTCGAATGGGCTTAGCTTCTCTTTTGACCTTGGTTTGACTCTCAGCCTCAGCAGAGCAATAGGCAAGGCTTGATACCATTGCAAATTAGTCTCTTGGCATATTTTGGCAATTTGCTGCTTAATAAGATGATTCATTTTTTCTACTTGTCCACTGGCCTGTGGATGATAAGGTGTATGTAATTGCCATTTGATTTGTAATGCTTTGCTTATTGCTCTCACCACTTTCGCACAGAAGTGTGTACCCCTATCCGAGGAAATACTCTTCGGTACCCCAAACCGCGGAATGATTTCACTCAACAGTATTTTGGTCACTTCTCTTTCCTTGTTTGTCCTGCAAGGGAATGCTTCAGGCCACCCAGAAAATGTATCAGTTAATACCAACAAATATCGGAGCCCCCCTTTTCTTGGGAGCTCAGAAAAATCAATTTGCCATACTTCACCTGGGAATTTACCTCGACTTATGGCTCCTTGGTGTATCTTGGTTCCCGTATTCGGGTTATTTCTCAGGCACCGTTCGCACTGGGATGTTACGTGCTTTATAGTAGTAAATAATTTCGGTCCTGCTATCCTGGTTTGCAAATGTTGGTAAAGCGGATCCAAACCCCAATGGGCCTTCTCATGTTCTGCTTTTACAAACTGCCACATCACATTTCCTGGTACTACTAACTGTCCTGTTTCCAATTGACCCCAACCATTTTCTAATATTTTGCCCTTATTTCTTTGAATCCATTTATGGTCTGATTCCTGGTAATCTGGCTTGATACTGATATCCAGGTCTCCTGGTATTAGGGCCGTTATTCCCACTTCCCTAGACTTTGTGGCAGCCAATTTGGCCTCTGTATCTGCCTTTCTATTTCCTATTTCTGGAATAGTATTGCCTTTCAGATGTCCCTTACAATGCATTATGGCCACTTGAGCTGGGAGTTGGACCGCCTCTAGCAATCGCAGAACCTCCTCTGCATGTTTGACTGTTTTTCCTTGTGTAGTCAACAGTCCTCTTTCTTTCCAGATGGCCCCATGAGCATGTACAACAGAAAAGGCATATTTAGAGTCTGTCCATATATTGATTTGCATATTCTCTGCCAATTCCAGAGCTCGAGTCAGAGCTATCAGTTCTGCCTTCTGGGCTGAAGTTCCTGTGGGTAAGGGGTTCGACTCAATTACCCTTTCTGTAGTAGTGACCGCATAACCAGCCATTCTTACTCCTTGCTTCACGAAGCTGCTGCCATCTGAGAACCAGTTGTCCGCATCTTCGAACGGCTCTTCTTTGAGGTCCGGGCGACTGGAATAGACAGCTTCAATTGTTTCCAGGCAGTTGTGTTCGATGGGTTCTGCCGGGGCTCTTCCTTCTAGAAATGAAGCTGGGTTCACAATGTTAGTTACCTGAATGGTTACGTCATCTGATTCAGCCAGAACGGCCTGGTATTTTAGGAATCTGGAAGGCGACAACCAATGGTTGCCTTTCTGTTCCAGCACAGCTGACACGGTGTGGGATACTAGTACAGTCACCTTTTGGCCCAGCGTGAGCTTCCTGGCCTCTTCTATGTTAATTATCACTGCGGCCACTGCTCTCAGACAGCCTGGCCATCCTTTGCTTACTTCATCCAATCGCTTAGAGAAGTAGGCCACAGCTCTCTTGTGCGGTCCCAGCTGCTGTGCTAGGACTCCTAAGGCCATCCCTTGTCGTTCGTGGGAGAACAGCCAGAATGGTTTTGATACATCTGGGAGACCTAAGGCTGGTGCTCTCATTAGTTCCATCTTCAGCTTCTTGAAGGCTTCTTCTGCCTCGGGAGTCTAAACTAGGATGTTCTTAGCCTCCTTCAACAAATCATACAGTGGTTTAGCGAGTATCCCGTACTGGTAGATCCATAACCGACACCAACCTGTCATCCCCAAAAAGGCGCGCAGATCTCTCACCGTCTCTGGTTTGGGCATCTGGCAGATGGCCTCTTTCCTAGCTGCTCCCAGGGATCGCTGTCCTCTGGAGACTTCGTATCCCAGGTACACCACTTGTGTCTGTACCAGCTGTGCTTTCTGTCGAGAGACTCGATATCCACTTAAACCCAGGAAATTTAGCAAGGAAATGGTCCATTCAATGCATTCTTCCTCTGTCACTGTTGCTATTAGGAGGTCGTCTACGTACTGCAGAAGGGTGCCATCTCCCAGCGGCCTTTCCCACTGTTCTAGTTCCTTGGCTAACTGATTCCCAAAAATCGTAGGGGAATTGCACCACCCTTGGGGCAACACTGTCCAGGTGAGTTGGGTCTTTCTTCCACTATCTACAGATTCCCACTCAAAGGCAAAAATCTTTTGACTCTCGAGAGCTAAGGGGAGGCAAAAGAACGCGTCTTTTAAATCTAATACGGTGAACCAGGCCAAATTCTCCTTCAGTCTGGTCAAAAGCGTGTATGGGTTAGCAACTACCGGATGCAATGCCTTAGTTATTTCATTTACTGCTCTCAGATCCTGGACTAACCTATAGGTTCCATTAGGTTTCTTGACTGGCAGGATTGGTGTATTAAAATCTGATTCGCATTCTACCAATAACCCCAGTTCCATAAACCTCCTGATTGTGGGCTCAATCCCTTTCCTATCTTCTATCCTCAGAGGGTACTGTTTCTTTCTCACCGGTTTTGTCCCAGCTTTAAGTTCAACGACAATCGGTGCTGCTTGTTTTGATTTTCCAGGTATATCAGTAGCCCACACCAATGGGTACGTCTTGCTCAGGATTTGCTCGAAATTGTGGCTTTCAGGTTTAGGCTCTACACAACTGATCGTTAGGCTTAAAGCTGTAATCAGTTGTTCTTCATTTACTTGAAACTCCAATTGATCTTTATTAAACTTTATTACGGCCCCCAAGTTCTCCAATAAGTCTCTCCCTAGTAGGGGTTTTGGTGAATTTGGTAAATACAGGAACTGATGAATTCCCATTTGCTTCCCAATTTTGTATTTAATGGGTTTCAAAAAGTAAGCCTTTTCTGGTTGGCCTGTTGCTCCCACAACTTGCACAAATTCATCACTTTTAGGTACAAATTCTTGATTTAAAACCGAAAAGGTTGCTCCCGTATCAATCAAAAAGTCTAATTCCTTTTTACCCTCCCCTAGCTCTATACTGCACTAGCCGTTGATAGTGTTCCGCGTTGCCCGGGTCCCACTCTGGTTTACTGCTGGGAAAATTATCTTCTAGTCTCCCCGATAATAGTTGGGCATGTCGCCTCCCCGTTTCCAATACGAGTTCCCTTTCCGTATCTGTCAACTCTGACAACATCACTTCTATATCCTCCCAATCAATATCTAAGTTCTTTGCCATTAGTTCAAACCTCTTTGCTACTCCCTCTGGATTCCTCCTGAAGTTCCTTGCCTCATCCCTCCAATTGTTCAAATCACTCGTCGAGAATGGCACCTTTACTCTAGTCTTTTCCCCTACTATTGGCATAACTTGTCGGAGAGGAGCTATCGTGTGATTCCCTTTCTCCCCTTGCTTTGCTTCCCCCGTGCCACAGATCTGGTGTAATACGAGTGACTGGTCCCCTCCCCGGGATTTTCTTCCTGTGCCTCAATGCCTTCCCTATTCTTTCTCTTCTCTTTCTTCATTCCCCCTTCCTGCTCTTCATTTTCCTCTCCTATCTCTATCACACAATCCATCCGATTCTCATCCTGCGTTTGTCGCCTCTTTTGTATCTGCCAGCTCTTATCCTGTCCCGGGCTGCAGTTCCTCTCATCCTCTGCTCCCCCTCCACTTCTCTTATCCTCTATCTGAATTACTATGTTCAGTTTCTGTGAGTTACTCTCTGCCTCCCTTTCGCATGCCTCATTATCATTCTTCTCGCTGTATCTCAATTTAGGGACGTCGCCTCCCGGTGAATTGCTTTTATCCCCAGTCCTTGGTGCACTGGTTTCCATTCTACAGACGCCTCCATTTCTGGAGGTGTTGCTATCTCCATATGGACTGAGCTCGGGTATGCTACGTGTCTCTCTTCGGCTCTCTGCTTCTGACCCACTGCCTTCCTCCCCCTCAACCTCCAGTGTGGGTGGGCTGTCAGCATTCATGTAGCTCCCTGACCCCTGTGGACTATCTAGTCCCTGAGGGTTGTTTTTCCTCTCGTCAATCCCTGATTTTAATGGGCTGCCCTCCTTCCAACCCCGGACTCCCTCCCAGGTCCTTCCAATGCTTTAGGATGCACCCTAAGGGGGTTTTCATATTTACGTCCTTACTCTGTTGACCTCCCATGACTATCCCCTGTATCTGCGTTTTCTGTTAACCGAAACAGTCCCTCTCTCGCAACCACGATATGCTGATATATTTTAACACTTCATGCACACAATCTCAATCGCTTCGTCCGTTTCCGACCTGGCTTCTCGCGAAGAACAGGAAATGCGGAGCAGGACTCCCTCTCGCTTCGCAGCTACGCTGCGTCTCACTCACCCTCACATACAACACACACTTATAAAATAAAATTGTTTTACCAGGTTTGGTCACAAAAAAAGTCGCCCTCAAACTGTGAAGTACCGGCTTCCCAAATTCAAGGCACGTAGACAGCACAATGCGCGTTTCAATCTATTACATAAAGAGTGACAAGATGTCTCCTATAAAACTTTGCAACAAACACATAAAACGAACACACAAAACACATACAAACACCAATGGTACCAAAACCTATGATGTTCGAGATATCGAACACAAATGGTACCAATTAGGGACAAACACCAATGGTACCAAAACCTATGATGTCCGAGATATCGAACACAAATGGTACCAATTAGGGACAAACACCAATGGTACCAAAACCTATGATGTCCGAGATATCGAACACAAATGGTACCAATTAGGGACAAACACCAATGGTACCAAAACCTATGATGTCCGAGATATCGAACACAAATGGTACCAATTAGGGATTTTTACCAGGGCGTCCCCTGGTTTACCCTTCGGTGGTCACGTCTGACCCCCGTGTCCCAATAAAGCGCTTTAAACCAAAACCAATAAACAATTAAAAATACCTCTTAATTGGAGCAGGAGATGCAGGGAATCCTTCCTCTGCCGAAGAGCGCTGGTCCGGGAGGGGAGTCTCTTCTGACAAAAATCCGTCAGGGGCCCCAGAGGGTCCCGGCCCCGGACCGGCTCTTCGGAGGGAACCCCTCAAAGTCTGAGTCTCCTGTTTCGTCCCACCTGGGTCGCCAGAACTGATGCCGAATTTTGCCCCAAAAGGCGATAAATAACTGTCTAAGAGACGCAGTTTAAGTCAGATAGACAGGAGGTATTTTATTAGCAACGTGCACGTTGGGGAAATCTCTAAAGGGAGTTTTCCAAAGTCTTACAACAAAAGCGTGCCTTTTATACAGTTTTAGGTTTGGAATTACATCATATCCATGCATATTCATATGGGGCGTGCCGTAGGCGGGGCGTGGGCGGAAACTTCTATTTTGAGGATCTTTTCGGGGGTCGTTCCGGTCGGCCTTCATCGTGGGCGAGGGTCTCCGAGGAGTCTTCCTCCTTAAACTTTTGAACTTCTTTCCAAATTTGGTCCTTTCCCGGTGTAGTTGGCCGAGTTCCCAACCTCCTAGGGCCAACTTATCATATTGACATTAGGCATGCTTTAGCTTCGGCTTAAATTACGCTTAGTCCGGTGATTTTTTTATCCTTCTCTTTCCCTCCTGTCGTTGTGTTTATTACTTCCAGATGTTCCCTTCATATTCTATGTTTTAACCCATTATTTCTCGAAGGCTATCTATTTTATGGCTTCACTCAGCTCCTGTAAATTTTTGTTTATGGAAATAAGATACGGTCGAATCTGCACATCCTCCACCTGAGGATGTGCCACTGGCATTCCATGTTTATATGGCATCCCATATAACATTTCAAAGGGGGACAGACCTGTCTCAGAGTGCGGCATGGTTCTTATGTTTAGTAATGCAAGGAGAACACATTTGATCCATGACATTTTGGTTTCAATCATAAGTTTGGCTAGCTGTGATTTTAATGTTTGATTCATTCTTTCTACTTGTCCTGAACTCTGAGGATGCTAAGGGGTGTGATATTGCCATCTTATGCTTAATGCTTCTGATAGTTGTCTGATAATTTTGGATGTAAAGTGTGTGCCTTGATCTGAATCGATATAATCTATTATTTCATATCTGGAAATAATTTCTTCCAATAAAATTTTTGACAACATTTGAGCTGTGGCCCTTGCCCTAGGAAAAGCTTCCACCCAATGTGTCAATTTATCTACTATTACTAATAAGAATTTGTATCTACCGATTTTTGGTAGCTCAGTGAAATCCACCTGGATTCTTTCAAATGGCCTGTATGAGAGGGGGCGACCTCCCCAGGCTGATTGCTTAAATTTTGATCGATTTATTTTCTGGCATATCACACATCCTTGCACCTCTTGTTTGGCAAGTTCAAAGATTCCTTTGCACCCGAAAAATTTAAGAAATTGCTCGGCTAATGCTCGAGTTCCCCAATGAGTTTGTTCATGTAGTCTCCGTAGTATTCCCCTTGCCATTCCCTTTGGGACTAATTCCCTCCCGTCTGGTAACCACCATTTTCCCTTTTCAAAGTTACTTCCTACCTTTTTGAATTCTTCTATCTCCCTTTCCGAAGGGAGCATGGAAACTTCTGGTGATTCCTCTGGGATTACTTCGGGAATACTTACCGTTAACAAAGCCGCTCTTTTCGCCTCTTTGTCTGCCAGATTGTTTCCCCGCGTGTGGAATTGCCATCCTGTTTGGTGTCCTTTTACATGGACCACCGATATTTCTCGTGGCTCTCTGACTGCTTCTAAAATTTGTCTGATTGTCTCCCCATGGATTAATCCTTTTCCTTTAGTATTTATTAAACCCCTCTCTTCTCATATTTTTCCGAAGGTATGTACCACTCCAAATGCATATCTTGAGTTTGTAAAAATGGTCCCCCTTTTTCCTTTCAATCCCCGAAGGGCTTTTAGGAGAGCATATAGCTCGCAAGCTTGGGCTGACCAACTTGCTTTTAGGGGTCCCGACTCTACAACCTCTTTTGACATGCCATTTATTATTGCATATCCTGATTTTCGTTTTCCTTCAACAACTTTCGAAGAACCATCTATAAACCATTTTTCTCCTTCCTCTAATTCTTGATCTTCCAAGTCAGGCCTAACCTTTGTTTGCAATTCCACAGTTTCAATGCAATTGTGGAGTAGTTTTTCTGTTGGTTCCCCAAACAAGAACTGCGCAGGATTCTGTGCAGTAGTTGTTTTTAATTCCAGGCCCGGTGAGCTGATTAAGATGGCTTCATATTTCAGAAGCCTTGAATCAGTTAACCATTTTTCTGCTTTTTGTTGTAAGATATTTCTTACATCATGTGGGGTATAAACTATCAAGGAAGCTCCAAAAGTTATCTTTTTTGCTTCCCCAACCAACAGAGCTACTGCCAATATTGCTTGCAAGCAAGTAGGCCGGCCCCTACTTACCGGATCTAGGATTTTTGATAGAAATCCTATAGGTTTCCTTTTTTCTGCCCATTCCTGGGTCAGAACCCCTTGTGCTGTTTGCGCACTTACGTCCACAAACAGCTGAAATTCTTTATTGGTATCCGGCAAGGTTAGTACGGGGGCGGTTATGAGGGCATTCTTTAACTCCTGGAATTTGATTCCATCTTGCTCAGTCCATTTCAGTCTATCAGTGTTTAGTCTCTTGTACAGAAACTTTACTTTTTCACTAAAACCTTCAATCCATTGCCTGCAATATCCCAGAAGCCCTAAAAATTGTCTAATTTGTCTCTGTTTTTGGGGCAGGGAGTGCAAGGATCCCTGCCACTCTCTCAGGGTCTAATTTCTTTTTCCCTTGAGATATCCAATAACCAAGATATTTAACCTCGGGCTCTGTGAATTGCAGTTTGGATTTGCATACCTTTAACCCCTTCTGTCTCAAAAAATTTAACAAAGCAATCGTACTCCTTTTCACCTTTTCTTCAGTTGTCCTGGCAATCAATATGTCATCTACATATTGTAACAGTTTTGTCCCATCCTCAGGAACGAATTGGGTTAGCAATTGCTCCAAAGCCTGTCCGAACAGATTTGGAGATTCCACAAATCCTTGAGGAAGGACTGTCCACCTTAGCTGTTGTTTTCGGTTTGTGTCAGGGTCCTCCCATTGAAAGGCGAAGTAATTCCTACTCCTCTCATCCAAAGGACAAGTCCAAAAGGCATCCTTTAAATCAATTACACTGTACCACACATCCTCAAGTGAGAGTCTGTTTAGTAAAGTATAAGGGTTTGCCACCACCGGGAACCTGGTTCGGGTTCTAGCATTTACCGCTCTAAGATCCTGAACCAATCGGAAACTCCCATCCGTTTTCTTTACGGCCAGGATGGGGGTGTTATGTTGAGACATGCAGGGTTCGAGGGTACCCCCTTTGAGAAGATCATCAATTACATGCTTCAATCCCCTCCTCCCTTCCATCGGGATGGGATATTGTTTGACCCTTATCGGGTCATTGGGGTCCTCTATTTCAATTTTAATAGGCTTAATATTTAGTTTTCCCACTTCCCCTTTTGAGTGCCACACTCTGGGATTAATTTCCTCTTCATCCTTTGGAGTCAATTTGAATATCTTCACCACCAATTCAGAATTTTTAACAAAAATATTGATACCCAATGCAACAATCATGTCTCTTCCTAATAAATTATAATCTGCCTCTTCTACAAGTAACAAATTTCCTAGGCAAATTTTATTTTTCGATTCTATTTCCACATCTTTTATTACAGACACTTTAAAAGGATCTCCCTTGGCTCCAATTACAAAAACCTTTTCCCTGCTTGCCACACACCCCTCTGGTAGTTTTTGCAGAGTACTCCTTTCTGCTCCGGTGTCTACCAGGAAGCTTACCTCCTGCCGTTGGGGACCCACTCTCAGTTTTATTAAGGGCTCTTTAGATGTTTTGGTCCCCAAATTTAAAAGCCCAAGACACCGCTAATCCTCTTGAAAGATTTTTTCATCTTTCATCCTTTTCCTACAGTCCTGCTGAATGTGTCTTACCTTTTTACAATAGTAACATTCGGGAAGCTCTCTCCGTGGGGCAGGGGCTGCCTTGTGAGAGCCTTTCTGTTTTCTGGGTGAAGTTCTAAACTTACCATGCGTTTGCTCCTGCTTTTGAACCTCTTTGACAGCGGCTACTAACACTTTAGCCTGTAGCCTTTGTTTTTCATCCTCCCTTCTCATGTATATCTTTTGAGCTTCCCTCAGAAGCTCCTGGAGGCTTTTATCCTGCCATCCATCGATTTTCTCCAGTTTCCTCCTAATATCCTCCCAAGACTTTGCTACGAATTGTGTCTTGAGTAGGACCTCTCCCACAGGAGAGTTCGGGTCAGTCCCAGAGTATATCTGAAGACTCCGCTGTAGCCTCTCCACCTATTCTGTGGGCGATTCCTCCTTCCCTTGGCATTCCCCGAACACTTTACTAATATTTTGACCTCGGGGAACCGCCTTTCTAATTCCCTGCACAATTATATTTCTTAAATCTATCATGCTCCGCCTTCCTTCTTCCGTCTGGGCGTTCCAACTCGGGCTCACACTGGGCCACTTTTGGTCTTCCGGTGTCCCCTGTGGGTTGTGTCGGTCCCAGTCCCTGATACCGGCTTGTTTAATCATCTCTCTCTCCTCCTGATTAAACAGCGATCTCAGGATTGCCATAAGATCATCATACATATAAATACTGCTTCCTAAGAAGTCATCCAACCTTTCAGCCACACCAAACGGATCATCCAGCAACCGCCCCATCTCTTTTTTAAATGCTCGCACATCCCCTGAATTAAGGGGAACATTCACAAACCAAATTACTCCAGGGGCGGTTGGTACTTCCCTGAGAGGGAACATTCGGTGTCCATTCTCATTCTCTCCCCACTCTTCACCCACCATTTTTGCTTTCAAACGAGTTCTACTTGCAGGAAGGGAACTGGGGTTTGTGGGGGTTTTTTCCTTTATTGTTTGTGGGAACTCCGCCGCCATCCGGTTACCGGGAGGGACCTTTTCAGTTAAGTTTGAGGGTCCCGGCGGTGGCGGCCGGACGGGCAATTGTGGATAGGGTGATCCCCAGCCTTGCACTAACATGGACTCTGGAGAGGTTGTGGCGGCTGGGGTTTCCACAGGCGGGGGCAAAGGGAGTGTTGCCGGCACTACTGCCGATGCCGACTCCCCCGCTCGAGATGTGAATATCTCAGCAGGTTGCTCTGGGGAGCCCGCGGGTGCTGACGGCACCACCTGATCCACCGCAGAGGGTTCTGCCGGTCCGTGGTATGGAGGTGGTAAATGATCAAGGGGTTCCCAGGTTTCTGCCCTTGATCCACATTTTTGTTTCATCGGGAATAACCTTACTCTGGCAGTTAACCAGAGCGTGGCATATTCCTTCTCCTCGGGGTCCGAGGAAACCTTGCTCTCCACATAAGAGAGCAACTCGTTACACGTCCACCTTTCAAATGTGCCCAACACAGGCCAAGTGAGGTGGTTTCTCAGTTCTTGCCCTCCCCAGACCTCGGCGCAATACTGGATCATTTTTGCCTTAGATTTCTTTTTTCTCTCAGGACAATTTTCCCAATATTTTAACATCCATCCCAAGGGACTTTCCGGTGGGATGTCCAACAATCCCTTCGCTTTCTCGGAGGGACCCTTTTCATTACCCTTCTTCTGTATTTTACTTTTTCTTTGTCCCATATTATAAAAATAAAAAAAAATATCTTACCTTTCCTGCGTTGTGTTTGTTCCGCCTTTGCCAGAGAAATCAAAGTTTGCTGATACTCACCTCTCAGTTAGCTGCACCGGGATCTTTTGTATTCAGCATTTCGATTCTCCTTTGGACCTTTGCCTGGGTCCGTTGACTGAAAGGGTTTACCAATTCCCGAGCTCGCTAGGACGTCCCCTTCCCCTTTCAGCCCCTTGTGATCAGTCCCCCGGGACTCCCTTTCATCCCAGGTTTTTACAAGCGTGTAGAGAGAGAACTTTCCCACACCGAATCGCTTCCTTCGCGGCCGGCCAATTCCCTCGCTGGAGGATGGAACCGCGGCCTTGAAGTCCGCACTCGCTCCGTGATCAGATCACGTCTCACGCACACTCGCCCAATCACCTGCTCAACCCCACAGTACTTACAGCTATTTCCTGCGAGGGCGTCTTCGTGCACTGTCGACTTTTTACGAGCTACCAAGCCGCGGCTTTCTCGAAGGCGCCGTGCCTTCCCGAGCTCTCTGGATCCGTCTCTCTTTTTATTGTGGTTTTTGCCTTAGCCTAAATTTGGTTCGGATGTCGGAACGAACTGCGGAGGCTCTCGACTCCCCAGGCCTCCAAAATCAGCCGGGGTACCTGTCCTGGACAGCGAGATTCTCCCGCAATTTCTCCGATCCGAGTCACGGCACCAATCTGTTATAAAATGCAAAGGCAAATTCAGGTTAAAAAAAAGAGAAATTTATTATAAAACAATAAAGAACAAACAACGAGGAAAAACCACAATAAAATGGGCAGCGCAGCGCTGGGTGGACAGGGTCTATACCAAAGGTATAGGTGTTCCCAAATCCACGCTTGAGGGTTTTCTGGTCTGGGTTTTTATAGGGATTTTGTGTCCTGAGGCCAAATTCCAAGCAGGCACCATTCACTAAAGGTCCTTGATTGTTGGATGAATGGATTTCCTGGCATTGGAGAATAGAGTTAGTAAATGTCTGGGCAGAGTCTCCTCATATGTAAAGAGGTTTTTAATGTTCCCAGATTTCAATTTTGGTTTGGGCCATCAGGACGGAGTGGTGGGATCCGGGTTGGAGCCGATGGATATCTCGGCTGGGCTTTTCCCTTTGTCCAGTCTGATTGCTTCCCCAACAGCGGTCTGCCAGGTGGGGTGTTTGGTTCTGGTGATGAATATCTCCTCCGAGCTCGTTCCTTTGTCAGCCTGATTGCTTCCCCAACAGCGGTCTGCAGGGCATTTTCAGGTCCGGTGATGGATATCTCCTCCGAGCTCGTCCTTTGTTAGCCTGATGGCTCGTGTCCTGCTCATTCTTTTCGGTCAATGGGCGCAGGCTAGCATTGTTTTCTCCTGAATGGGAATTCGCAACTAGATCTGGGGAAGGACTTTTTGTCACACTGTTTTATTTTATATTATTACAAATATATTTAATTTGACCTTTACGAATTTTTATACATAAGTTTATCTATTACAGGAGGATGGGTGTTCATTGCCTCTGACCAGAGGTTACACCTAAAACCTCCTTCCGCTAACCTCGTTTTGGGAGGGAGTCTGTGTAAACCTGGCTTCTGTGGGCTGTGGTCTCCCGCACCCCAAACTCAGCCAGGGAAGAATCTCTGTTGCATTTGGCTTTCTTGTGGATGAATTCCTCTCCCTCAGCCTTGTTTGTTTTTCCCTAGGCTGGGATGATGTTGGGGGTTAGGTGTCTCTTTTTTTTTTTTTTTAGTTCTGTCTTGCCTGTGGAATCTTTACCCGTTAGTTGTGGGGACAACCTAACTGTGGGTACTTGGTGAGTACTTGAGAGAAGACAAAGAGTTCAGCTGGGGCCCAGGGGAGGAAGGGAGCAAGAAAAAAAGAGGGTAGGGACAGTTTGGCGGGCTTTCTTCAGCTTCGGAGAAAGACACTTTGGGCACGGAGCTGTTGTGGTACGGAGAAGGGAATTTTGCCATCACCCAGATGGAGCTGCTGCTTCTTCTCCTTCTTCCCTCTTCGTTGGTGGCCTCGCATCCCCTGTTCTGCCGGGACGTGTGGCAGTGTCAGCCACCGCCGTGGAGCTGCTGATACACCTCAGCCACCAGCCCAGGATCTCAGCTCATCCCTGCTGTTCCAGCCGACTGTTCCTCAGAGCCTGGCAGGAGCACCGGGACTGCTCGCCTGAGGGGGTTTGTGAAACAAAGCCTCTCCTCCATCCCGTCTCAGCCGAGAAAGTTGTCATGAGGCCCTTGGTTCTGTTTTCTTGCTAATGCTGTAGTTATTGTTGTTTGTTTGCCTTGTTATAAATACTAGTAAAGAACTGTTATTCTTATCCCCAGATGTCTGCCTGAAAGCCCTTTGATTTCAGAATTATAATAATTCGGAGGGAGGGGGTCTACACTTTTTCATTCCAAAGGAGGCTCCTGCCCTCCCTAGTAAACACCTGTCTTCTTAAACCGAGACAGATTTTGGCACCCACCTGTGGGGCACTGAGAGAAAAAGGGCAAAAAAGGAATAACAGTTCTTAAATAACCTAACTTTTGTATGCTGGATTTAGAAACCTTGTTAGGTAGAACCATGTTGTTTAGCTTGTCACGGCTATATTTCTCCCATTTGCTGCACCTTACCTAAATATGGGTCCTATAACTGAGGCTACTGTGGCTATTATCCAGTTTGTTTTGTGGATTGATAAGGTGAGGAATTCATGGATGTTTAACGTCCACTGAACGGCGGGCTCATGGATTCAGAGCTATCACACACTAACTGGATGGTTTTGGGGTTGCTTTAATAATGGTACCTACTGGGAGAAAATGACAGCTGGGGAAATTTTCTCCCAACCTTTCAGCCTGTTCCTTGGGCCTACCCCACCAGTTTTTGAAGGGTTAAAATCTTTTCTGAATGCTAATGACATCATACAGTGGTTGGTGTTGTTGATAGGCCTGTTCTACTTACCATTCAGAGACAAAGGGAAATTGACTGGGGATGCTGCCCCAGAACCTGGCACAGCTCCAGAGACAGGGGTTTCTGCCCCAGAACCTGACACAGCACCAGAGATTAGTGATGCTGCCACAGAACCTGGCACTGCTCCAGAGACAGGGGTTGCTGCCCCAGAATCTGACACAGCACCAGAGATTAGTGATGCTGCCACAGAACCTGACACAGCCCCAGAGACAGGGGGTGCTGCCCCAGAGCCTGCCCCTGCCCCACAGCCCACCTCAGAAATGAACCACCCACAGTGGGTAGGTGTTGTCGCAGAAGATGAATAGATCACACGGACACAGGTCGAGGTGTGGTGAAAGGAAGAGAGAGTTTTATTTTTCCTCCCAGGATTTATAGGCTTCTGACCACGGCCAGGGATTGGATGGTCAGGATAACACTTTCTCACTGCACTGGCCATGAGAGATGCCCATCACAAGACGTGTAACAGAAGGAATGTACACATATCTATGTTTACAGTTACTGTCCTGGGAAAGTCCTTAGAAAACCATGTCAGCAAGCTCAGAAGCTGAGTTTTCAGGGCGACAGGTAGGGGTTCTGGTGAAGGAGATGCATGAGATGCTAAAGGAGTGTGTTGGCGTCTGAGATACAGAGTGTGTGCCCTTGTTTATAATACTTAGCTATAAGATCCCAAAGAAACACTGAATTTCATATAACATGAAATTTATGAGTGTCACCCTGAAAACTCAGCTTCTGAGCTTGCTGACATAGTTTTCTAAAGACTTTCCTAGGACAGTAACTGTAAACATAGATATGTGTACATTCTTTCTGTTACACGCCTTGTGATGGACATCTCTCATGGCCAGTGCAGTGGGAAAGTGTTGATATATTTTATATATTAGTAAAGGCCTGTCTGCACAAACCAGTCTTTGAAATGTCGTGATATTAAAGGCTAAAGTCCTTGAAACCTTCCTGCAGAAGAGGTAGTAAAGCAAAACAATATCCTTGTGTGTAGGAGAAAAAATGTAAACCTGTGTGTATTAGCCAATAGTAACTTGCTTAGCCCGCAGACCCTATAGAACCCTATAAAAGGTGTGTTAATAATAGAAATAAACGGTGTTCACGTTTACTTCTGTGAAGGCTGGTGAATAAGCTGGTGGTCTCTCAAGAGGAAAGTGTTATCCTGACCATCCAATCCCTGGCCGTGGTCAGAAACCTATAAATCCTGAGTGTTGCTCTATTAGGAACGGCTGGGAAGAGACGACACAGACTCTCTAGGAATTACTCAGGAGAATTTCTTGTAGTTTATTACTTTAGCTCTGTTTTATAGACTGATACATGGAAAGTACAGAAAGGAAACTCTTATTGGTTAGCAAACTACTACATCACCATCATTGGTCAGTGGGGCACACTACCCCCTGACTTTCTCTTGCAAAGAAAACAAGAGACAGACAACAACACCTGCAAGGCTGTTTTCTGTCTTTGAGGATTGTTTTGAATCCTCCCATGAATTTCCCAGGCCAGCTTCTCAGGCAGGACTGAGAGAGCTATGTGGCCTGTAATTTCTACAGGCTCTCTGTTTCAGAGTTAGACACAGAGTCCACACCTGAGAGGAAAAATAAACTTTCTCTTCCTTTCACCACACCTCGAGCTGTGTCCGTGTTATCTATTCAGCACCAGCGGCAGCACATGAGCATGTTTTCATGGTGATACATGAGAACAGATGTTAAAATTAGATGGAAAAAGCTGAAACTGTAAGTGTGTAGATTAGAAAGTTTTCTTAAATCACTGGGTGAAAAAGTTAGTTTAGAGAACAGGAGACAAGACGGAGGATTTAGGGTGTTGTCTCTTGTCCCTTCTTCTTTCTTCTTCATCTTCTTCTAGAGGTTTTTCGGTAGTAGTAAGTGATTGGATAGAGAATGCCGCAGTGCAGCACACAGGTGTTGGGTCACTGGGACACTAAGAAAAATAATTTAGTTCGCATCTGTTAATTGGGTAAATGGACATATAAAAGACCTTGAAGAGGATCTTTGTTAGCCATTTTACCCCTTTCTATCGTAGTGCACATAGCTCCTTGTACCTTGTAATGCTGATAAGAAAAGAATAAACAACTGAGACCGAATAAGAGAAAACTGCCTCCTTCTCGTCAATCTTCAGTTCAAAGGGAAAAAGAACCTAACCACAAAGTCCATAATGAGACAGGAGTGCATTTCCTCAGCTGCTGGGAAACCCTCCCCATTCCTCGAAGAGGGAGAGTCTGATGGTGCAGCAGAGGAACCCACAGATGTTACAACCTTCCAGGTTCCAGCTGAACCACAAGGGCAGTCACAGCCAGCAGCAGTTGCCCCTGTGGAAACGAGGAAGTCTAAGATGAAATCACAGCAACCTGTTGACAAGAATAAGAAAGGAGGGCCCTCACAACCCGCAGGGGAGCCAGAAGTTTAAATCATTACAGAGTCCCTGACATATGACTGTCTCCATAATCTGCAAAAAGACATTGTGAGGTGGGGACATGAGGCTTATACAACCTGGGTACTTCGGGTCTGGGACCTTATGAGTGCAGGCGTGCGACTGAATGGTGGTGAGGCAAGGAATGTGGAACCCTTGACCCAGGACTCAGGTGTGAATCAAGTATTCGTAAGGTGTTGCTATCCCTCTCCTCGGTGGGACCCCTCTGTCCCACCCCCCGTGGTGCGAGCCTGCTCGTCTCAAGGCACAGGCGGCGGAGGGGGTCCTGGAGTGGATACAACACGGACTCAAAGTATCTAGACACAGGAGGCTCAAACTTGCTGGAATAATCCCGGGTTTATTTTCTGTGGCCCATCCGGGGCAAGAGAGAGCCCGAAATGCTCAGGGTCTTATCTCTTATACCAGGGGGCAGGGGTGATTAGGGGATGCAGGGAGGTCACAGCCAATGGGAAGGGGGAAGGGAAAGATTCTCAGGTAGGAACTAACATTACACAACCCAGAGGTGAGTTTTACCCTTGGGAGGTACCAAGATTTTTAGATGCACTACAACACCTCACCCTTTTCTGTTATATAAAAATGAAAAACATGGATTTGAGTAAGAGGTAGGTTATTTCTACAAAAAGAAAAAAAAAGGAACAGAAATTTTTTAAAACAAATTCACAGCCAAAGTATGCAGGTCAGAGGCTAGAGAGGTTTCTTCTTGCTCTCTTCAGCGGCGTCTTCTCTTGGAAGCAACAGCCACTTGCTTCTCCTTTTTTCTTGCTGGTGCTGGATTCTTTGGAACAAAAGGTTTAACAAATTTCTGAGGAATCCATCGGGGGCCTGTGGGGGTGGATACACACGCATAACCACGCCCTTAGGTGACAAGTTCATAGGGACCCTTGGTTTCCCAAGTTTCAGGGTCCCTGATTAACACTGGTGGATGCTGTGACAATTTAAACTGACTACCATTGTTAAAATGCTTACAGGAGTTACAGGAGGATTCATGTTTTCAAATGGGCAGTTCAGGAAGTTAATGGTAAACAGAGCTTTACAGAGTTTCTGTTGTGGAGACATCCACACTGCTTCACTGCCTTGCCTGGCTAGAACTTGTTTGAGCGTCTGGTGGGTACGCTCGATTACAGCCTGACCTGTGGGGGAGTGGGGGATGCCAGTTTTATGTTCCACTCCCCACTGCTGGACAAATTCCAGGAACTCCTTGGATTTATACGCTGGGCCATTATCTGTTTTAATTTCTTTAGGGATTCCCAATACAGAAAAGGCCTGTACTAAATGTTGTTTAGCATGCACAGACTTTTCTCCTGCGTGAGCAGAGGCATACACCGCTCCTGAGTATGTATCAATACTCACATGTACATACTTAAGGCGGCCAAAACTGGGGATGTGAGTGATATCTGTTTGCCACACCTTACAGCTCTTAAGGCCTCGGGGATTAACTCCGCTGCCTAATGATGGCATTGCTTGGAGCTGACAGTTGGGACAGGTAGCCACGATGGCTTTAGCCTGATCCCGTGTCAGCTGGAACTGACGAATCAGTCCTGGCACATTTTGATGGTATTGCTGGTGACTTATTTTTGCCTGCTGAAACACATCAGGGAGACATACCTTCTCCGCTGGGGCAGCAAGGGAATCAGCCCTCCGGTTTCCCTCAGCAATTTCACCTGGAAACGGTGTATGCGCCCTTATATGCATTACATAGAAAGGTTGTTCTCTATTCGAGACCAAGTAAATCAGTTTTGAAAGCAATCTAAAGAGATGTTCGTTCTCAATGTCTTTGAGAACTGCCTGTTCCGCTCTGGACACCACTCCTGCTACGTAGGCTGAGTCAGTAACTAAATTAATTGGTTCTGAAAATTTCTCAAAGGCTCTCACGACTGCAGCTAGTTCAGCTATCTGGGGTGACCCCTCTACAAACTCAACATCAGCTTCCCAAAGCTGAGTCTGTGGATTTCTCCAAGTCATCACCGACTTGTGGGATGTCCCAGATGCATCAGTGAACACTGTGAGCGCCTTGAGTGGCCTTCGGCTCCTTTTCTCACGAGGAATGAGATGGAATTCCTCATGAAACAATTTGTGTGATGGTGCATTAACTGAAATCTGCCCACTATAGCTGTCCAGAGCTAACTGGAGGTTAGCATTGCTCTGCAGCAGATGCTCAAACATCTCTTTGGTCAGTCTCTCAGGGGAGTTTTTGCTTTCTCCAGAGAGCCTGACTGGGAGGTGAATACACATAAAGTCACAACCTGCCAGTTCTCGCAGCCTTACCCTGGCCTTTTGAATCAGCTGAGCCATCAGCTCTTGTGGCTTGGTGATAGTTTTGGGCCTTTGATGAGAGAGGAAGACCCACTCTATGATTAAGAGTGCATCTCTCTGCCCCTCAGCCCATTGGAATATTAACCCATGCAGGTGTGGTAACTTCCCCAGGACAATAAATTTAAAAGGCAGCTCAGGTTTGAAGCGGTGTGCCTGTCTTTCTGTCAAGGCCTTTTGTGCCTTTTCAATTACAGTTTTTGCTTCTGGAGTCAGCTCCCTGGGAGACAGTAATTCTCTCTCCCCTTTTAATAAATTGAGTAGGGGACTCAGGTCCTCATTTGTGAGACCTAGCCATGGTCTGACCCAGTTTAGTGACCCACATAGAGAATGGAGATCTGCTAGAGCTTTAGGATTACCAATAATTTCTAATTTTTGTGGAACAACAGTCCGTGCAGTAATTTCCAGGCCCAGGTATTTCCAAGGTGGCATCCTTTGAACTTTGTCTTCCTGCAACTGAAATCCAGCAGAGGTTAAAACTTTAACCACTAGGTCAAGGGTATCTTTCAGTATGTTGTTATTGGGACATGAAATTAGAATATCATCCATGTAATGCAAAATGATAGCTTCTCTCTTTTCAGCACGCACTGAGGACAGCAATGACCCCACATACCACTGGCAGATGAAGGGGCTGGCTTTCATCCCCTGAGGTAACACTGTTCAGTGGTACCGTTTCATTGGAGCTTCCCTGTTAATTGTAGGAATGGAAAAGGCAAACCTTGGTGCATCCTCTGGGTGCAGGGGAATTTGAAAAAAACAATCTTTAATATCAAGTACTGCTAGTGGCCAATTTTGCGGCAGCATGGTGGGAGATGGCATTCCTGGTTGGAGAGATCCCATATCTTGTATTTTTTTGTTTATTTCTCTTAAATCTTGAAGGAGACGCCATTTATCTTTCCCTGGCTTTTTTATTACAAACACCGGGGAATTCCAAGGGCTGGTTGTTTCTACTATGTGTCCTTTAGCCAATTCTTCTTCTACTAATTTTTCTAGCGCCCCAAGTTTTTGTTTGCTGAGAGGCCACTGGTTCACCCAAATTGGATCATTATCTAGCCAAGATAACTTTTGGACCGGACGCTCTGCAGTGGCCTCTATCAAAAATCCTGAGGTGTCTCAGGAATTGTTAATTTTATCCCCCATTGCGAGATGGTATCTCTCCCCCACAAGGGACACTTGTAGTCAATTACAAAAGGTCGGACACTAGCTATTCTACCGTCCGGACCTTCGATCTGGACAATATCTTTAGCAACTTTTGCCAGTTTTATTCCTCCAACACCCTGTATTTTTCCTGCCACCGGTTGTAATTCCCAATGTGAGGGCCACACTTTCTCCGGTATGATGGTCACATCTGCTCCAGTATCAATTAACCCTTCTACATGGAGATGTTCTGATTTATGTGTTAGATTACACCCCATAATGGGCTTATCTTCACCCAGAACTTCTGCCCAGTAGACTCCTGGTGCTTTGTCATCTGCTGGGACTTCTGCTGGAATAGGGATCACCTGGGCTATTACCTGCCCTTTGTCTATATAGAAAGGTGGTTGAGGGCACCTAGCTAAGAGACTGAGATGTGTTAGGTCTCCCATAATTGTCATGGGAGCCACCTCAATCTCTATTGGTGTGTGTGCTGTGTCTCCAATAACAAAATACCTATTATCCAGTCCAGCCAGGTCTTGTGAATTTTCCTGCAAATCTACTTCAACAACAGCCCAGCGGTCAGATCTGAAACAAAAAGCTTTAGAAGTTACAAGTCTGAATCGCTTTTGTGGTTGCCAGACCTTATTAGGCAAACATTCCTCACAATTATATTTCTGCAGTCTCCCACCCCGCTCCCTTTCCTCCCCTTTTCCCATTAAAACAGAGTCCTTTTTCTGCTGTTTCCCTTGTTGCTGGGTTTGAGGACAGTTCCTTGCAAAATGTCCTGGCCTCTTGCACTGGAAACAGATGATGTGCTGTAGCTGTCCTGGTGGCATCT
Source organism: Poecile atricapillus (assembly GCF_030490865.1). NCBI lineage: Eukaryota > Metazoa > Chordata > Aves > Passeriformes > Paridae > Poecile > Poecile atricapillus. The sequence continues at coordinate 105,150,226 of NC_081288.1, read as the reverse complement.
GTGGCTTGTTCATTCCTGGTGTCACTGCTGCCACTGTCTCTGGGTTGCCCGGTTTCTTGTCGTGTACACTGTACAAGTCTGCTTTCTGGGCACACGCTTCAATCATATCTGCTATGGTGGGTGGAGGATTAATAGGTAGACTCAGAATTACTTGACGACAAGCCTCGTTGGCATTTCTTTGGGCTATTTCTTTAAGCAGTTCCATCTGGGCCACTGGTTCTTTAACTTGTCTCTGTATCTGTAGTCTCAGACGATCTACAAACTGTAAGAAACTCTCACATGGAAACTGGTTAATATTAACATAATTGACTTGAATATCAGCTGTTGGTAATTGGTAAAAAATGTTTTCAGCTACATCACAAACTTTATCTGCAACAAACTTTGTTAATATTCTCACTTGATCGGCAGGGTTAATCCAATTTCCCTCCCCACATAAATGGTCTAAAGTGATTTCATTGTTCTCTGTATCATGTGCATTTTGATTACTTTGTTTGAGTTCAGCTAGGAGTTTTGTTAACGATCTTTTCCATAAACTTTCCCAAAGATCATATTCAGAGGGAGTTAGCAAACACTGAAATAAATTTTTAATATCTGCAGGAATTAAATCCAGTGATTTCAATGTAGTTCTTATCATTCCCCTTAAGATTTCACTATCACGACCAAAATAATTTTTAATTTTACAAATATCTTTGATTACTTGGTAATTGAAAGGTTGATGTTGTAATCTCATTGCTCCTCTGTTGTGATTGTATACAACAGGGGCTGCTGTTACTATAACTTCATTTTCTCCAGGGCTGCCATTCCCTGGGCTTCTTTGCTCGCCCCCGCCGGGCTCCGGGGTGCCTGTTCCTTCCCCACACCTGTGGAGAGACACAGCTCCTCCCCCGCAGGAGCCGGGCAGGGGGCCGCCCCCCCGCACACCAGGCTCCGGGGCTCCGCCCCCGCCCCCGCCGGGCTTCGGGGGTCCAAATCCCCTCACGCCGGGCTCCGGGGCTCCGCCCCCGCCCCCGCCGGGCTCCGGGGGTCCAACTCCCCTCACGCCGGGCTCCGGGGTGCTTGTTCTCCCACAGGAGCCGGGCAGGGGGCAGCCTCCCCTCACGCCGGGTCCCGGGGTGCCTGTTTCCCCACAGGAACCGGGCAGGGGGCAGCCTCCCCTCACGCCGGGTTCCGGGGGTCCGGATCCGCCCCCGCCGCGTCCCGGGGTTCCCATTCCCTCATCGGGCTTGTGGAGGGACCCAGCCCCACCCCCGCAGGAGCTGGGAGAGTATCCGTGCTCCACCTCTCCAGGCTCGGCAGGCAGGCACTCCCCCATCGGGGGACAGGGCCGGGACACCCCTCCCCCTGTCCCTCTGCAGGAGCACTGGGTGTAACTCCCTCCCTCCCCGCCCCTCCTCCCCACGGGACAGGGGCCGGAGGGATAGGGGGTAGGGTCATAGGGTGGGGCCAAGCAGGGCTGGGAGGGATCATGGGTAGGAGAAAGGGGACACACAGGGGGATTCACCATGTGGCCAGGTAACACGTGGCCACTGCCATTTTGGCTCTCTGCCATGTGGGGAGAGGAAGATACAGTTTCTGTAACACTGACAGGGTATAGGGAGGGAGCCTTGACGGCTTGTGAGGCAGGACTGGGTGACTGAGAGAGACATACCGGACTAGAACTTGTATTGTTTGTCTCGGGTATCTTTTCTATTGGGGGAATAGAGGTTTTGGGGGAAAAGTTAGGGAAGTTAGATGGATACTGTGGTGCTTGTTTGTCTTCCGTTTTTATTTCTCTGTTAACTAATTCTTTTCGAATTAAAAGAAAAACCGGGAGGAATTTTAGGGCCAATTTGTCTCCTCCTTCTATTTTTAAGGTTAATAAATTTCCAATTTTATCCCAGGCAGTTACTGAATCTAATTTCAACAATTCGATCTGTTCACTTTGCTGAGTCAAATATGATACAAACTGTTTTATCTTATGTTTTGAAATTTTTACATTTGTGGTTCTTAAAAATGTCTGTATTTTTTGTGTATGACTCCTTTCTTGTGTGCATAGCCGGGCTCCCATTTTGGAGGTCACAGCAGCTCTGCACACAATTTGTCTATTTTCCCTACCACAGAAAACAAAGTCGCACCAAAAGGATTTACAATTGAACTCGCACTATACAGGCAGCGGGGAGAATCCCTTTCCCCCCCCCACCCCGTCTCTGCCCACGGCCGGGGGAGCCCCACACGCTCGGGGCTGCTGCCGCTGGGAAGGAGTTACACTGAACACAGACCCCCGGGGTCTGTTTCACTCTCCACCCCTCCCAGCCCGGTGTCGGAGTTCAGTCTTACCTTTTTCTGTCGTTTTCTGGCAGTGGAAGGATACTTGTTGCCCTGGAATCGGTCCTCTGGTGCTGGAGGATTTTCGACTCCTTTTCGGAAACTTTTTTTGCTGTTTTAAACCGCATCCAAAGTCTCCAAAGAACGGCTCACCCTGGCTCCGATAAGCCTTTACGTGGGCTTGTGCAGCCCCCGTCTGGGCGCCACTCTGTTGCTATCCCTCTCCTCGGTGGGACCCCTCTGTCCCACCCCCCGTGGTGCGAGCCTGCTCGTCTCAAGGCACAGGTGGCGGAGGGGGTCCTGGAGTGGATACAACACGGACTCAAAGTATCTAGACACAGGAGGCTCAAACTTGCTGGAATAATCCCGGGTTTATTTTCTGTGGCCCATCCGGGGCAAGAGAGAGCCCGAAATGCTCAGGGTCTTATCTCTTATACCAGGGGGCAGGGGTGATTAGGGGATGCAGGGAGGTCACAGCCAATGGGAAGGGGGAAGGGAAAGATTCTCAGGTAGGAACTAACATTACACAACCCAGAGGTGAGTTTTACCCTTGGGAGGTACCAAGATTTTTAGATGCACTACAACAGTAAGGAAGCCAGGGCCCTTTTCCCTCTGGGAGCAGCTTTTGATGAGTGTAAGAGAGAGGTTTGTCCACAGAGAGAGAATGGAAGAGCACTATCATAGAAGGGGCTGGAAAACCATTGAGGAAGGGATCCAACAGCTGAGAGAAGTGGCGGTATTAGAGGTCCTTTTTGGGAGGGGTGGACAGCATGATAATGACCCCGACAAAGTCAGGTGCACTGGGCAGATGTTGTGGAGTCTGGCAAATCTAGGGCCAGGTGAATACACCACCTATATTGCAACGATTAATGCCGATAACAGCAGAGACACGGTGGGTTCTGTCACCACCAGGCTTAGAAATTTCGAGAGTATGGTCCATGGCTCGCAGCAGGCTCGGGTTTCTGCTGTGATTAAGGAACTCAAAGAAGAGATGAGGGAAATGAGGGAAGAGATGAAGAAGAGCAGTTCCCATATGGCACCAGTGCGAGTCACAAGCCCAAAACTCCAAGCCCAATGTCCCCCAGCTAGAGAGAGAGGGTATACCCCATGAACTGAGCTGTGGTTCTTTCTACATGACCACGGGGAAGACATGAGAAAGTGGGATGGGAAACCCACTTCTGCCCTGGCAGCACGAGTGCATCAACTCAGGGAGGGAACCATTAACCAGAAAGGTTCCACTAAAGGGAAGGTAGCCTCAACCTTCCGTGACCAAACTGCCAGATATTACAGAGAAGAAGATGATCCCCTTGAAGGAACCTCTAGCATGTATGTCCATTGAGGAGAGGATGACCAGTGCTAGAGGGGCCCTGCCTCTAGCCAGGAAGAGGCACGGGGAAACTGGGTCTTTTAGACGGTGTGGATCCGATGGCCTGGCACATCAGACCCACAAAAATATGAAACTTTAGTTGATACTGGTGCACAGTGTACCCTAATGCCATCAGGACATGTGGGGGCAGAACCTGTTTCCATTGCTGGGGTGACGGGGGGATCGCAGCAATTGACTCTGTTAAAAGCCAAGGTGAGCCTGACTGGGAAAGAGTGGCAGAAACATCCCATTGTGACAGGCCCACAGGCCCTGTGTATTCTGGGCATAGACTTCCTTCGGAATGGCTATTACAAAGACCCAAAGGGACTCAGGTGGGCTTTTGGAATAGCTGCTGTGGGGGCAGAGGACATTAAGCAATTGAACACCTTGCCTGGACTATCGGAGAACCCATCTGCAGTAGGACTCCTGAGAGTGGAAGAACAGCGAGTACCAATTACTACCTCAATGGTGCACCGCTGACAATATAGGACAAATCGAGATGCTGTGATCCCCATCCACATGATCCGAGAACTAGAGAGCCAAGGGGTGGTCAGCAAAACCCACTCACCCTTCAACAGCCCCATTTGGCCTGTGAGCAAGTCTGACAGAGAATAGAGATTGACTGTGGACTATCGTGCATTGAATGAAGTGACTCCACCGCTGAGCGCTGCTGTGCCGGACATGCTGGAGCTCCAGTATGAGCTGGAGTCCAAAGCAGCGAAGTGGTACGCCACTATTGACATTGCTAATGCATTTTTCTCCATTCCCCTGGCAGCAGAATGCAGGCCTCAGTTTGCCGTCACGTGGCGGGGAGTGCAGTACACCTGGAACCAACTGCCCCAGGGGTAGAAGCACAGCCCCACCAGCTGCCATGGACTGATCCAGGCTGCCCTGGAAAAGGGTGAGGCTCCAGAACATCTGCAGTACATTAATGACATCATTGTGTGGGAGAACACGGCAGTAGAAATATTTGAGAAAGGAGAAAAGATCATCCAGATTCTGCTAGAAGCCGGCTTCGCCATCAAGAAGAACAAAGTCAAAGGACCTGCTTGAGACATCCAGTTCCTGGGAGTAAAGTGGCAAGATGGACGGCATCAGATTCCCACTGAGGTTGTCAATAAGATCACTGCAATGTCTCCACTGACCAGCAAGAAAGAAATGCAAGCTTTCCTAGGTGCCATAGGTTTTTGGAGAATGCACATTCCTGAATACAGCCAGATCGTGAGCCCTCTCTACCTGGTTACCCCAAAAAAGAATGATTTCCACTGGGGCCCTGAACAGCAGCAAGCCTTTGCCCAAATCAAGCAGGAGATCGCTCATGCAGTAGCCCTTGGCCCAGTCAGGACAGGACCAGATGTGAAGAACGTGCTCTACTCTGCAGCCGGGAACAATGGCTTGTCCTGGAGCCTTTGGCAGAAAGTGCCTGGGAAGACTCGAGGCCGACCACTGAGATTTGGAGCCGAAGCTACAGAGGGTCGGAAGCCAACTACACTCCCACAGAGAAGGAAATCTTAGCTGCCTATGAAGGAGTTCAAGCCACCTCAGAAGTGATTGGCACAGAAGCACAACTCCTCCTGGCACCCTGACTGCCAGTGCTGGGGTGGATGTTCAAAGGAAAGGTTCCTACTACCCACCACGCCACCGACGCTACATAGAGCAAGTGGATCGCCTTCATCACGCAGCGGGCCCATATTGGAAACCCAAATCGCCCTAAGATTTTAGAGATAATTACAAACTGGCCGAAAAGCTAAAACTTTGGTCTTACTGATGAAGAGGAGCAGGAACAAGTGACACGGGCTGAAGAAGCTCCACCATACAACCAACTTCCAGCAGAAGAAACATGCTATGCTCTGTTCACTGATGGTTCCTGTCGCATTGTAGGGATGAACCGGAAGTAGAAAGCAGCCGTATGGAGCCCCAGACAACAGGTCGCAAAGGCTACTGAAGGAGAAGGTAGATCAAGCCAACTTGCTGAACTCAAAGCTGTTCAACTGGCCCTGGACATTGCTGAGAGAAGTGGCCAAAGCTCTACCTCTACACTGATTCATGGATGGTAGCCAATGCTCTTTGGAGATAGCTGGAAAGGTAGAAAAGGGCCAATTAGCAGTGTAAGAGAAAACCAATCTGGGCTGCTGATGAGTAGAAAGACATCGCCACCAGGGTAGAGAAACTGTCTGTGAGGGTCCGTCATGTAGATGCCCATGTCCCCAAGAGTAGGGCTAATGAAGAGCACCGAAACAATGAGCAGGTGGATCAGGCTGCAAAGATAGAGGTGTCAGAGATAGACTTAGATTGGCAACACAAGGGAGAGTTGTTCCTAGCTCGATGGGCCCATGATGCCTCAGGTCATCAGGGTAGAGATGCCACCTATAAGTGGGCATGAGACCAAGAGGTGGACCTATCCATGGACAGTATTTCTCAGGTCATTCATGACTGTGAGATGTGTGCCACGATCAAGCAGGCCAAGCGGTTGAAGCCGCTATAGTATGATGGGCGTTAGTCCAAATATAAGTATGAGGAAGCCTGGCAGATTGACTACATCACACTGCCCCAAACTCGCCAAGGCAAGAGCTACGTGCTCACAATGGTAGTAGCCACCACTGGATAGTTGGAAACTTACCCTGTGCCTCATGCCACTGCCCGGAACACCATCCTGAGACTTGAAAAGCAGGTCTTTTGGAGGCATAGTACCCCTGAGAGGATTGAGTCAGACAATGAGACTCATTTCAAGAACAGCCTTATAAACAGCTGAGCTAGAGAACATGGCATTGAGTGGGTGTACCATATCCCCTACCATGCACCTGCTGCTGGAAAAGTTGAACGGTGCAATGGCCTGCTTAAAACCAACTTGAAGGCAGTGGGTAGGGGAACTTTCAAGAACTGGAAGATTAACTTAACAAAAGCCACATGGTTAGTGAACACCCGAGGTTCCACTAACCGAGCAGGCCCTGCCCAATCTGAGCCCTTTAGAACGACAAATAGAGATAAGGTTCCAGTGGTACATATGAGAGGTATGCTGGGAAAAACTTTGGGTTAATTCTGCCTCCAGCAAAGACAATCCAATCCGTGGGGTTGTCCTTGCTCAAGGACGGGGTTGCACTCGGTGGGTGATGCAAAAGGATAGAGAGACCCAGTGCACACCTCAAGAAGACCTGGTTTTAGGGTGAACTACCCATGACACTGTGCTTGTATCTGTATCTGCATGTACATATATATATATATATATATATAGTTAAAGAAGTGTGTGTTTGTGTATAATTTAAAAGTTTAATATTTGATGTAACATTTTGGCATGAGAAAAAATTCGGGGTGGATAATGCTGGGGGTTAGGTGCCCTTTTTTTTTTAGTTCTGGCTTGCCCGTGGAATTTTTACCCATTAGTTGTGGGGACAACCCACCTTGGTGGGTGCTTGACAAAAGACAAAGAGTTTGGCCAGGCCCAGGGGGGGAAAAAGGGGGCAGGAAAAAGGAGGGTGGGGACAGTTTGGCAGGCTTTCTTCAGCTTTGGAGAAGGACATTTTGGGTGCAGAGCTGTTGCGGTGGGGAGAAGGGAATTTCGCCATCACCCAGACAGAGCTGCTGCTTCTTCTCCTTCTTCCCTCTTCGTTGGTGGCCTCGCATCCCCTGTTCTGCCGGGACGTGTGGCAGTGTCAGCCACCGCCGCGGAGCTGCTGATACACCTCAGCCACCAGCCCAAGATCTCAGCTCATCCCTGCTGTTCCAGCCGACTGTTCCTCAGAGCCTGGCAGGAGCACCGGGACTGCTCGCCTGAGGGGGTTTGTGAAACAAAGCCTCTCCTCCATCTCTTCCCGTCTCAGCTGAGAAAGCTGTCACGGGGCCCCTGGTTCTGTTTTCTTGCTAATGCTGTAGTTGTTGTTTGTTTGCCTGGTTATACTAGTAAAGAACTGTTATTCTTATCCCCAGATCTCTGCCTGAAGGCCCCTTGATTTCAGAATTATAATAATTCGGAGGGAGGAGGTCTACATTCTTTCATTCCAAGAGAGGCTCCTACCCTCCTTAACAGACACTTGTCTTCTAAAACCAAGACACAGAACAAGGGACTCCATGACAGCTTTCTCGGCAAAGACGGGAAGGGATGGAGGAGAGGCTTTGCTTCACAAACTCTCTCAGGAAGGCAGTCCCGGTGCTTCTGCAGGGCTCTGAGGAACACTCAGCTGGAACAGCAGGAATGAGCAGAGATCCTGGGCTGGTGGCTGAGGTGTATCAGCAGCTTTACGGAGGTGGCTGGCACTGCCACATGTCCCGGCAGGACAGGGGATGCGAGGTCACCAACGAAGAGGGAAGAAGGAGAAGAAGCAGCAGCTCCATCTGGGTGATGGCGAAATTCCCTTCTCCCCACCGCAACAGCTCCACGCCCCAAGTGTCTTTCTCCGAAGCTGAAGAAAGCCCGCCAAACTGTCCCCACCCTCCTTTTTCCTGCCCCCTTTTTCCCCCCCTGGGCCTGGCCAAACTCTTTGTCTTTTGTCAAGCACCCACCAAGTACCAACAGTTAGGTTTTCCCTGCAACTAATAGGTAAAAATTCCACAGGCAAGCCAGAACTTAAAAAAAAAGGACACTTAACTCCCAACATTAGAGCAGGGCCCTCAGCGAAGGAGGCTAGTGATAGCAGCTCCCCAAACTGGGGTATTTATAGGGAAGGAGAGGGGAGGGGAAAACTGGGATACATGTATCGAGGTGGATGGTTAGGGAGGGAAGCCAATGGGGTATAATACATTAACATAACTACCTTGAAGACCTCTGGGAGTGACACTTTTCTCTCTCTGAGAGAAAAATGCTTCGCCTAGGGAAAATCCCTCCAAGGGAGAGCCAGGATCTTGAGGTTGGCTGGCTCTTCGGCTTCCACACCACTCTGCCTGCCCTGCCTGGGTAAACCACTGTGCCAATTGGCACACCATGCGCTCACTGCCATTCCATGCCATGCCCTAGGTTACTCACTCCTGTTCACCTTGTCAGGAAAATTAATCCACAAACACCAGAGGTTTATGTCCAAAAAGGAGACAGAGGAGTCCTTTTACTTTATTCAAATAAAGGGAGAGGCCATGGGGCATTCCCCTGGGGTCTCTCAAATTTTTGGAGGGCGCAGCCTCCTTTTTATCCTAATTCCCGGCCGCTTGTCCCTTCTCTCTTTCCCCATAAGCTGAGGTACTTGAGAGGTACAGGCTTCCTGGAACGCCTGATACCTGGGATACCTTTTCCCCCCTCCCAATGCATAATCCCTTCTTAATTCTTAACTCTTGTGGAATTCATGGTACTCTTTCAGTGCCTCTTTGATCTTTTAGTGGAATCCATCCCATTGTTTCTGTTGTCTCTCACTGATAGCTGCATCTTATCAGCAGACCCACAGCTTGTTTGTAAAGACAAACCCATCATTCCTCTCAGCCTCACTCCGGATCACTGACTTCCTAGTGCCGCGGCGGCGGAAAGCCCGGAGCACCGCGACTTCTCCAGAAGCAGCCTTGAGAAAGGCTGGCCCAAAGCGCATGTGAGCAGCTTCGAGCAGTCGAGTGATTCCAGCTCAGCTCAGTAATAGTATAGTGATTTCAGCTCAGCTCAGCTCAGTTCGGCAGCAGCGGCAGCAGGCAACACAGGAAGCAGGGACGAGATAGCTGGTCCAGCATTCCACCGAGGCACAAGCCTTTATTCAGGCAAAGCTTCGGCGAAGGGTGCCGGTAACAGCGAATCTCCCGAACAGAGGAAAACCCGGGATATTTATGGGGAAGGAGGGGGGCGTGGGGAAGCCTGAGATACCTGTATCGGGGTGGGACAGCAGGGGGGAACACCAATGAAACACAACAGTTTAACATAACTAACTCAAAGACCCCTGGGAGCAACATTGTGTCGCTCTTACAGAGAAGTATCTCCTCTCCAGGGGAGGGCCAGTATCTCGGGCCCAGCGGGCTCCTCCATACCCACATCCTAGAGCTCTTTAAATATCCCTCAGATGCTCCTTGCACTGGTGCCTCCTCATCTGATGCCTGCTGAAGGCTGCTGAGTCCTGGTGAATCTTTGAGCTGATTTTCAGGTGTTCCTGAACTCAGAAACACCCCTATTCAGCTCAAAGACATGCCAAGATACATGTGCCCACCACCCAGGCATCCTGTTTGACACGTTGCCAGAGCCGGCTAGCTCTCCCTCTGCCTCGCGTCGGGAGTGGGACACACCTCGGGAGCAGGATGACCCAAGGTGCGGCTTAGAGCAAAGCTTTACGGCACTTTTGGCTGGTCAGGCGCAGTGTGGAGGCAAGAAGGAGGGGAGGCCTTTTGTATGGGTTTTGAAGATGGGTTTAATCTCCAGAGGAGCCAGGGACAAAAGACAGAAGTAGTATGCTATGCAACATCTTATATACGGGGGAGGAGTAAGGGGAGGCTACAAATCGTGAACCAATAGGGAAGCTTTAGGGGAGGTGTTCAAGGCAGAGTTTACAATACATAAACCAACGGGAAAGCCTTGAAACAGAGAAATTAAGAATTAGAAAGAAATGCTTGACTAAAAGGGGGGTTTGACAAAAACCATACCCTGATACCCTGATCCACAAGAACAGGAAAAAGAGTCAGACTGCAAGATGAGATAAGGAGCTGGAATACACAAACAAGATGCAAAGACAAAGGCATCACGGGATAAAGGAAATTCCTCAGACCCTAAGCCGGAAGGAACGGATTTGAAGTCCCAAAAGGCGGCCAAAGGACTGAAAGGGGCATGGAGCTAATTGCAATATGAAGTGAAGACAGGCGGGGTTAGGAAATGAATATGTATTAGGCATATCGTGTAAACCTAGTCTGTAAAAGATAAAAAGGGAAAACCCAATCAAAAAGGTGTGCATGCTTTTTGGAGGAGATATCCCCATGCACCTCAGCACTGAATAAATTCATACCTGCTCTTATAACTACTCTGCTAGTTATAGAGGCCCTTTATTCCGCACATCAGCTTGGGGAGCAGGAAGAGTTAACAAAATCCAATGCAATGTCAAATACAATATGATTGACAGGAAGGATTCTGGAACAAAGGGTTGGTGCTAAGTAAGACTGACAGGGAGGGATCTGGATAAAGAGGTAGGGTCACAATGACTGACAGGGAAGGCACTGGATAAAGGGGTTGGGGTACAATGATTGATGGCAGTAGGGAGGACGGTACAACTTGGAAGAAGCCAACATCAGAAGGGGAAAACAGAACAAACCATTTGTGCAACAAATCTCAAACTTATTAAAAACACACCACTACACCTGTTGTTTTGTTTCTTCATGCCCCAGAACAGAGTTTGAAGCCATGATTTTGACATTCCAGAAACTTCTCTGAGGCGAGGCCTCCCAATGGCTAGGGGCCCTGTTCCTCATCCAGGGGTCCTGTCCTTCTGTCCCCAAATCCATGTCCCCATGGGGATCTACCAGCCATTCCTGTCCCTGCATCCTCACAAGGGACCCACTAGCACCCCCAGTTCTATGTCTCTGTGGGGATCCCCCTGCTGCCTTTGTCCCTGCGTCCTCATAGGGACCCACCAGGACTCCTGATCCCCATTTTCCAAATATCCCCCTTGTGTCCCATGTCTACAGTGTCTTCTGTGGGGCTGGAGGGAATATTGGGATCCACAGGGACATCGGACATTCGTCCCAGTCGCACATGTGGCCCCCCTTTTTGCAGTGCTTTTCTTCTGCTTTGCACATGTGACCTTTGGATTTCTTTCACAAAACTGCCACCATCTTGATGCATAAGTTGTTTTCCATCTTACTTTACCACAGTACATGCCCTTGCTGGGAAGCTGCAGAGGAGCTACCCATGGTGCCCTGTGACTCCACAGCCCTTGTGACCTTGTGACCTTGTGACCTTGTGTGCTGATTTTGCATTGATTGGCATTTGGGGAAGAAGTAAGAAACCACCCATGGAAGTGATTTCTTAGAAAGAAGCTGCTGGGACCTTCCTCTGTGCTTGGGAAAGGCCAATAGCTGGATAGTTCTGAGAAGTGACAACATTTTGCATTGTTTAGAAATTAGATCCACCTCTGTGAGATCCACATTTTAAAAACAGCAAGCCCAGGAAATCTCTGCTTCCAGCTTCGAAAGGTAGCTGAGCTCTGGTGGGGTCAGCCCTGCTCCCTTGTGGGCTGTGCGGCCTCAGGGGGGGGCGGGGGGGCAGGGCCCAGACCCCAGCGGCTCCCTGGCAAGGGGACAGGAGGTCGGAGGGCCCTGGATCCAGGCTAGGCTGGGCCATGGCTGATGACATCTTGCTGACACTAAGCCCCCGACCCTGGCCCATGCTGAGCCAGGGTCCACTGGGCCCCAGGCTGAGCCCCCCCTCCCAGTGGCTGCTGTGCAGAGGGAGGGGCCCAGCTCAGCCTGAAATCCAACACTGTGACTGTTGCAGCCACTGCCTATGACCATCTCCAGGCCTGGGGGAAATAACCCTTTCAGTGCACAGATGAGACTTGCAGACCACGATTCTCCCCTTGGGTGAGAGAAAAGAGTGATGACAAGTAGAAAGACAATATGAAGACACCAAGGTCAGTAAACAGGGAGTCAAGATTCAGATGGAAGGAGAATGAGGACATGCCCTAATGGGACTGAAAGCTCTTTTGGTAGGGCCATAGAGATGGACAATGATACACTGAAATATTCCCTTTAATTAATGAGAGAGTATGGGGGGATGAAGTATTCAAACTGTAGATGTGAGCAGAGGAATCCACTGATAAAGCCAGGCAGATGTTAAAGTAGTTGTGATCCCATGAGAAGCTTGAACAGAGAAAGATGAGAATGATGAAGACACTTTGTCCCCAGCGAGAGAAGAAGAAAACCTCTGTTCCCAGAGATGATTGTGGAGAGGTGAAGAGAACCTTTGCCTTTGAACAGCTCATCCTTAGAAATAACACCACATGAGTTCATGGCCCATGGACACACCTGTAGTAGGGCTGTGAAAATGGGAGGGATTTCATGATTGCAGAACTTATCCCAGACAGCAGCTATTCATGGAAATGAAAAGCCATGAGAGA